>NC_081407.1:529351190-529541190 GCF_030272615.1 Cryptomeria japonica
AATAATTCCCAAAACCTGAAGATTCAAAAAGAATCTGAGCATGAGGGTCATTGGACTTGACAACCGTGTACTTGGTTTCTCTTTTAGGAATTAACTTCTGCACAACACCTTTGACAGGTATTCTTGCTTCCGTCATATCCATGTTGAGTTCACCTCCAACATCCTTACAAAAATTACGGCCAAGTAACATTCCGTATGATGCAAGAACGTCAGCCACCAAGACAGTCATCTTTATTTTATTATCCGGAAAAGCAGCAAATGCAAATTGCGCATCCTTGATTTGCCCAATAAGAGGCACTTGCTTGTTCTCCATGGAATAACAATGACCAAAAGTTCTGGTCAAGGTCAGCCCCAAAGCTTGAGCAACTTTCGCGGGCATGACGTTATCAGAAGCACCAGAATCCAAGACACAATTGCTCAACTGAAAACCATTGATCAATAGGGAAATGTAAAAAGGTTCTATTTTTCCCTGGGTGGTAGATGGAATGGTCACCAAATGATTGGGCAAACTCTTGGGTTCTTGTGAGATAGTGTTTTCAAGTATAGGACGAGTCTCCTTACTTTTAACAAAATCAGTTAATCTATCAAATTGATCGGGATTAGCTTGTAAATACTCAACTTCAGACATTTGAATCTTAGTCTTCCTAGCATGGTCAATAATATCAAAGGCTTGAAATGAACTAGCTAGAAAGGGATTAACATTGTCCGATAATGGTTTGGGGTTGGGCATACTAGGTTTGGGATCAACAGATGAAGCAAGAGGACTTTTGTTACTTGGATTTTCGCTGCATCCTTTGGAATATAGGGCAGCGGTGTTCCTCTTTTAGCAATAATAACAGGTGGTTGTAAATCATTTGCGATCTTTACAGCTTCTTCTTGTTGGGCCAACCGGGTCTGGGATCTTGTCATTACAGCAAATGCTTGGCTATGAGTTCTTTCGGCAGCAACAGAGTCATCATAGTGCATGTAACGTATAGTAGAGTCGCCAGTCACTTCTTCTTCTTCTTGTTGAGGAAGAGCGACTTCGTCGGACTGATAATCAAAATAAGAAGACTCATTTTGATCAGTCTCATAATAGCCAACTGCTGCCTTTGAAGGAGGTGGCTCAAGCGCAAGTCTCTCCGGAGGGGGAGGCAACTTGGGTTGATTTTTGGCAGCATAACTGGCAGCAGTATTAGGATATGTCCTTCTTGGGATATCCTTGTACGGTGCGGGGTAGGAATTCTGAGATACTTGCTTCTTTAAAGCAAGAAGTTCATTTGCCAATTTCTGTACCATAGGATCGGTAGAACCAGAAAATGAACCATCCATATGTGAACCTCCTTTGGACTGATTAGAATCCTTTTTGATCTTACCAGCTAGGATCAAATCGTCCTCAATTTTAGTAGCCATTGATTGAGCAACTTCTAAATCAGCAGGAGATGCTCGCCTTAAGAAGAAACTGACCTCGGGCAACTGAGTGTTAATGAAAAAACACTTGAGGTTCTCAGGAGTAGGCTTAGAATTAACAGGAATTCTATTTGCTAATTTGTTAAATTTAGCAATGAATTCGCGCATGCCTTCATGCGTATCCTTCTTCATTTGTGTCAACAAGGCGTGCTCATCTTTTGCAGGCTTGAAACGTTCCTCGAACTTGTCTCTCAACGAGTTCCATGAAACAATTGAACCAGCAGTAAGATTGAAAAACCAGTCTGCTGCAATACCTTGAAGAGTCTCTATAAACAACCGAACAACAACATCTTGATGTTTAACTCCAAGAACACCACACGCCATATAGAAAGACTTGACATGTTCATCGGGGTGTTGCTTTCCATCGCCATAAAATTTGGGAAGATTTTTGCGTGAACCTTGTGGAAGCGAATGAAGAGGTGGGGTTAATGCCAAAGGACCAAAGGCTACTCCCCATGGACCGGGAGGAGGAAGCGGAGGTGGATTAGCCATATTAGATAATGAAGGTATCAGTGGTTTGAAAAAGAAAGAGGAATTTTCACTTGGGATAGATTTCTTCTTTCTTGAGAGAGGATAACTTGTGGTTCGTGATAGGGAAGATGTACTAGTGAGTAAAAAGAATCTAGCTCTTTCAGCAGCAGATATTTCTTCTGAATATTTACCTTTCTTCCGACAAACATAAACATGCAAACTTTCCAGCTTAAAGAAATGAAAGAATTTCCAAGCTCTTCTTTCAAAAACAGCAAGACACTAGTCTTCAAACAAAAGCGTGAGGCTTCCGAATGCGTCCGTGTCCCCAGCAGAGTTGCCAAAAAACTGTTGGTTGAAAATTTTGTACACTTGGGAAAATATACAAAATTGTGGTTTCAACCACAGCACACGAGTAAAAACTCTCCTAATTAAGAGAAGGCTCCCCCTATCTAACTAAAACTGAAATAAAAACAGGATGGGACAGCAGTCTTCCTTCTTTCTTCAAGAAAGACAATATCCTTTTCTCTTCACAGAAAAGGATAGCGATTGAATATGAACAGTAGTAATCACTTTTAAGTAAAATGAGAGAAAGGAAATGAAGTTTCCTGAAAGCACAAAGACTTCCGTCACTTCCTTCGGGACGGGACAACAATATCAGGCTCAAAGACTTGACTATTGGAAGTCCTATCTACCCTTTGCTATACTAAATTTTACAATGAATAAAAGACAACAACTCAAAGACTGGAATAATTTATTATTTTAACACAAAGACAAGAACTAATGCAAGCTCAAAGACTTGCTGCTATTTCTTATCAAACAATAATTTTTCCTCAAGAATAGACGCAAGCTCAAAGACTTGCTGCTCCTTCTAGAGATTTCCTATTTTAATTAATCTTCTCTACTTGTAGCTCAAAGACTTCAAATCAGATTGGACTAAGCTCCTTTAGAAACACTTTGCATAGAATAAATAAAAAGAATCAAACTCAAACTTGTAGCTCAAAGACTCAAAACTTGAGTAATCCTTCTTTATTATTCTTCAAAAACTTTCAATCCACATACATAAGCTCAAAGACTTCTTGCTGTAAATTTGGCAGAGTTTTTGCTTGCTTTCCCAAAAGATGATAATTACAATGGACGACTCAAGTATTTATAGAAGATGAGCCTTGAGAAAAAGGTGGGAGGATCCTAACTAACTTGAGAGATTCTCTCAACCACCAAGACTCATTCAATAAATAACTGAGACTTCATTAACTAACTAAGAGTTACTCCAACTAACTAAGACTTATTCCAACTACAGTCCTAATCGGACACAACTTGTAGTTGATTCACATGTAATTACAAGAGCGCAAGTAATGTGTAACTTGCATTTTACAAAAAATACTTTTACATGCAACTTGTCAAAACTAAAATGCAACTAAAGATTACAAAAGAGGGAAAATTCAACTAAGTGTTGAAAAACACTTAAGTTGCATTTTGTGAAGACACGTATCCTTGAAATTTCCGGATGCTCGCTTGTAGTTCCTCAGGATTCGGTTCATGGGTGTTCTTGGCAACAACCATAGTCTTCACAATAGTGTCGTGACAGCGGAGGAGCGCGGAATTGTTTTTATCCAGGATAGATTGTATTTCATGCAAAAAGGCTTGGTGTTTCATCAATGCTTGAATTGAAGCTGCCGAGAATTGTTCGCTTCTCCATTCATTATGAATCCTCATCTGTAAATCAGCAAGAACTTCTTCTTCTGGAATCAGCTCTCGATCCTGATTTACTATATTGCAAGAGGCCCTTTCACAATGTGAGACAATACCTTGGTAAACTTCATCCCGGAACCTCCTTGCATCACCGATCTCCTCAATGAGGGATTTAAGAACAAGGGTCTTGTTTTCCATGAGTTCTTCAAATTCCAAGTACATGACCCTGGAAGAGATGATGGCGTGCTCCTGCAAAATACTCAGCTGTTGTTGGGGCATGGTACGCCAGATTGTCAGACTTTTCTCATCACTTTCCAGATTCTTTTTGAAAGTGTTAGAAGTCTGATCCAGTTTCTCCTCAATGGTTTCCAACTTAGACATTATTTGAAAAATGTCTTTCACTACTTGTACACATTGATCATGAAGCTGATCAACCCAGGAATCCAATGCTTGTACTTTCTGAGCAGCCCTTTCCACTCCACGAATCGATTCTTGGGAACCAGAAGAACCTTCGGAGTTACTCCCTTCAGCAGCAGGTTTTGTGATTTTATGAATGGCTGCCATAAGCTGTCGGTTTTCCTCTTCTAGCTTGTCTTTCTTCGTAAGAAGATTGTCACACCTTTGCACTAATGAAGCAACAGATAACTGAGCATCATGTTTAATGACCTCATGTGTTTGCTTGCCCAATTCTATCCTTGTAACCTTATAATCAGCAGCCGACATTTCATCAAGTGGCTTATCTGCAATAGGTTCCACAATTTCAGCTACTTTCATCTTGTTGCTATCAATAGTTACCCTAGAGATAGTCTTGGCCTTCTTGGCAACTTTGGATCTGGACTGTTTGAGTTGTTGGTAGTCAAAGGCATCAGGTGAGATCTCTTGCTTCTTCCTCTTCGGGGTGAAAGAACTAAGCCATGGAGGCAAAGTCATCAACTCACTTCCAGTAGCAGCCATAGGTGAAGGAGAAGCAGTTTCTGTTTGAATTACCGTGGTCACCCTGGGAGGAATATCTGTTTGGATAGCGACCACGGTTTGCTCAGTTACCAATGGCCATGAAGATTGCCTCATGAATTCTTCAAAACCATAAGTGGAAGTATCAATTTTTGATAACTGAATGCAAGTGGGATTATCTTCAGGAACTTTCAACACACTTTCTTGTTGTCGATCAGGAGAAGGCTCGTATGCTGAAATGGGAACTGCATTCTGAGGAGACTCATCTACGAGCAAATCAAGAGGAGAAAGAGGCGTCTCAATGGAAACTGGAGGAATGACCTCATGAGGCGAGTCTAAAACTGGAGACTTAGGAGCATCGTCAGATTGCTGCCCCTCTTCTGGATTATCCAGATCGATCACCTGAACATGGAATCATGATTTCTCCTTTCCACGAATAGTCGTCTCCTCAGGAGGAAGCACTACTGCACGACTGACTCGTAACTTGATCCTTGTGCCCGAAGATGAAGCACCCTCCTTGTTATCAATCTGAATCTCAGATTTCCGTCCAAGAGGCCCCGTAGAATCATCTTCTTTACCAACCTTGATTTTGATAAGTCTAACAGCATTACTTTTTAGCCATGCGTTAGTGTTGGCCAAGATAGGCTGAAATCTGTCAAGGATGGAGACGCACTCCTTGTGTGACCATTGGATCAAAGGAAGTGGAGCTTCCTCAACCCTTCGTGAAGTGTATTCAGGATCAAGTATATGTCCGTCATCGATCATCCCTTGTGGGATATCCGCCAAGTTCAAGTCAACAATTTGCTCAACAGTGAGCCTGTAGTAATCCATCTTCAGAACTTTGGCTTCTGTGCGGAGATCTACCCAAATGTCTTCAATGCGATGAACATGCACAAAGGATTTTTTGATCTTCTCCTTCATACCTCTATAATCAAAATCAGCTCTAGGTTTGAACCTTTTAAGCTTGATTTCCTGCAATTCAGCCTCCATGGCCTTAACCTTCACAGATGTGACAAGGGAGTATCGACCAATTTTCAATGGGTTTGTGGTAGAGATCCCCATTCCAACCTTGTGTCTAGCAGACTGAAAAGTATGAACAGCCATGATCTGTCTTCCCAACTCCATAAGAATTATCTTATCGGTTGGGTATCTTGGACGCATGTATGGCTGACCATCATAGCATCCTATCCTCATATAGGCGAAGGTGGGAAATTGCAGGAACAAACACAGACACCTTGACCCATGCCTCATCTGATACTCTTTTGTTCCTGAGATCTCTGTCAAACTGACACATGAAATATCTGAAGAATGCATCTTGGACCCTTCTAAAATGCAGTCTACTGGGTTTCAATGGCAACTGGTCATAATATTCCCAAACTGGTATAAGCGAGCGATCACCCTTGGTAGAAAGACCTGGAAAGTGTCTAAGTGATGTTGCTAAATATACCAAATAAGAATTCATGAAGAAGGTCATGGTGGTAGGAACTGCTGCAAGTTGTTCGCACAAGGCATCGCTGATGACTTCACCCCATGAAATGTGATGTGACTGCCGTATGAACATAATGAATTGATACATCCATGGCTCAAAGACATTGGAATGCTCAAGGCCCATCATCCTGCTGAGAAGAGTAATGGTGTCTCCTATCTCCCATTTGAAATCACAACGGTACAACTTTGCCCACCTTGAGAAGGAAGGACGTGGCTCTTGGATCCACCTATTGATGTGTCGCTTGCAATCTTTTTCCCTTTTCACATAATACTCTGTTGCACTTTCTTTGGTGATTTCCATATAAACAGGTGCAGGAGGTATTCTGAAGACCTTCTCGATTGTATCCGCATCAAGACGAATTATAGCTTCACCATCATCTTTTTTGATGACTCTTGATTCCTTGTCAAAATGATGGGCGCATGCAAGAACGAACTCAGGTTCTAGGGCAGCCATTGGGAAGGAAGATGCATAATGGATATGGCTGTCCAACAGCCGCTGCAAGTTGTTATCCTGTGGATCTTCTACCCTGTTGATGAATTCTGCCATATCAACGTGCCCTATCTTCGTGTCTCTAATGCGATCCAAAGGAGAAGAAACCTGGGAAGGTGCAACCTCATTCTGATATTTGTCATATTTGTATTTCATTTTCTTTGGAGTTGGAGATGCCGACAAATCTGACATTGATTGTGAACCTGGAATGCTGTGATGAAGACTTAAAAGAGTTAAGGCAACATCATAGTTAGCTGCAAATATCATTCTTCCTTCTTCAAATGGGTAAAACTTTGATTTTTGAATTTCATGATTTTGAGAGAGGAAGAGGGGAAATATGTAGAAATGGGAAAATCTTGACTTTGACCAATTTCGGATCTTGGGAGAATTTTCGCAAGTATATAAGTTGGAAAGGACATACATGCAATCGGGGTTTTAAAACCCGAATACAAGTACACTTGTAAATTCGAAAATGGAGAAATGGAGGAAAAATGAGATTTTGACTTGCGGGAAATGATGGAAATGGAAAGTACGGATATGGGGAACATGAATGGATAGAAATGGGAAAATCCGGGAAAGTCATTTTCATGAAAATGGGAAGAACTCTTCAACATGTAATCTGGTTTTTAAAACCCGAATTTGCAAGGGAGGGGTATTTCACACTTTTCAACTTGGAATTTTAACCAAAAATGGTTAAATTCCTTAACCGTAGGGGAAGAATAAGAATTTCCAGCGAACTTGTAATCGAGATTAAAAATCCCGAATACAAGTAAAGAGGGAATTTTGGGAAGAACAATGCAATTCAAAAATTGCATACCAAGGGGAAGATTTCTTTCACAAAAACTAATTTTTTGGGGAAGAACAACACATGCCAAAAATGCAACTAAGAACGAAAATTAAGAAAACAAGAAAATCATAAAATGAAGGAAAGAAAGGAAAGAGAACATACCTTTCTTAAAAATGCAAAATGCTTCTCCAATAATGCAACGATTCTTGGAATGAAGAAGCAAAACCGGTAAAAAGGAGCAATCCGTAATGCCAAACCCTTATCACGTTTTTTGCAAAAATGTCTTATATGGAAAAAAGTGGCACCAAGCAAGAGCAAAATGTCATAGAAAATGCTTGAATGCTTCTTAAACCTCAACGCCTTGGTACTTCAAGCTAAAACGATCCATGTCCTTGAAGATGCGTGACATTCAACACTTTTAAAATGCAGCCATAATGATTCACGTGGAGGAAAAAACGTGGCACTTGTTGCATATTGGAGGGCATCATTAAATAGCTTAAAACTCCTCCCAAACTCCACGCCTAGGTGAGAAAGGGCAAAACGATTTAGGAGTTTGCAGTTTGTTGAAGATTTAATCCCTCAAAATGTGGCATTAAAGAAAAACGTGGTTGCTGATTTAGGGCAAAAAACCAGCAAATGTATCCTCCAAATGGCGTGAAAGATGTCCAAGAATGCATGAAAATAGGATGCAAACCAAAACGCCTCCTTCCTCCAACAATTTCTCCACAAAATTTGCCTTGAAATGGTCAAAAATCGTTTTTTTCTTGCATTTCGGGTTTTTTGAAGCAAAAGACAAGTTCGAAATGCATAAGGGAATGAAAATCAGGTTTTTTAGAACAAATAGCAAGTTCTAAAATTCACTTTTTCACTCACTAGGCCAAAATCGGGTTTTTTGAACCAAATGACAAGTTTTATTTTTTACTTTTTCACTTACAAGGAAATTTCGGGTTTTTGAACCAAATGACAAGTTTTATTTTTTACTTTTTCACTTGCCAAGCCAAAATCGGGTTTTTTGGAGCAAACTACAAGTTTTAAAAACTTGTAGAAGGGAAATAAAATCCCTACAACAAGTTAGAAATACATGCACACATGTAATGGGGATTTAAAATCCCTATTACATGTAAAAACCATTAAAGTAGGGGTTTTTTGACCAAACTGCAAGTTTACTTGCAGTTGAGCCAAAAATTCCTATTTTAACTAACCATGACCAAAAAACAATTAAAAATAACAAAGGAAGGAAGGAAAATTTAAAACAAATTGCAAGTAACATCTTTTAATAAAAATGGACATGTAATAAGCTAAAAATTACCCTACAAAAACCCAAAACAATGGATATCATTAAAACTTGCAGTTTGAAGAAAATTCTCCACCTGTAGTCGGGGTTTTAAAACCCGAAATTGAAGGAAAGACATAGCAACGAACCCAGAATTTGACGAAATTCGAAACGTAGTTCGAGGATGGATTGAGGATTAAGCCAGTCCAAGGATTAGTCGAAATTCTGCTTCGGGAAGCGTGCCATAGAGTAATTTTTTTCATTTTTTCACAAAATTTTTAACGTAGTGGTCCTTCATTTTTGGAAACAAAAATGAGGACAACACATTGAAGAAGGTGTTCCAAGCAGAGTTTAAATTCCTACAAGATAAATGAAATTGTTGCTGAAATTTATAATACCAAACAAGGGAAGCATGAGAACGTACTAGCTTAAAATTGTAGGCTCAAGGAGTTGTTGGGTAAGATGGAGAACTAGCCAGTCGATGGGTTGAAGAAGTGGTGGTTCATTGAGGGACTAATTCGCTCGGTGTGAAAGAAAATAAAAGTAGTACTTCCGTTTTCGTATGCTGATGCTTACAATCGGGCAACAGACATTGAGAGCGAGAAGAACAAAACATCCTCACGAGGAAAGAAGAAAGCAACCAATGACGATTGCATGGAGGATAGCAATAGTGATGGTGAGTCGAAGATAGTGCAAGCCTTTAGATGGGAAATGTTGCGCATGATGAAGAAATTGAAGGCGAGAAGGATAATTCCAAGGAAAACAAAGAAATATGGTGCACCAATTGTAAAGTAGGTCACATAAAAACAACTTGTCCAAAAAAATTGTTTTGTGACATTTGTAAGGTATTGGGACTTTCCATCAAGGAATGCTTGTACAACCTAAAAAACAAGAAGCACACAAGTGCTCTTTGCTCAAGGGGAACAATCAACCCCACCAACCACGTCACCAAAACCACATGCCAACTCCCATGCATCGCCTTGTGGATACTGCAACAAGCGAGGAAATGATAATTGCTACAACAACAACAATGGTGTCCCAAGAAACAAAATACAATATGATGCAAAAGGAAGACCAATGATTCAATGTTAGAAGTGCAATGAATGGGGTCACTTTGCTCGAGAGTGCCAAAGCGGTCAAAATAACTAGAGAATATTATGCAAGTGGTGTGGACTTGGGAATCATGAAGACACTGATTGCTCAAAGCAGAAAGGGGGGAATATGTTGGTCGTGGAGGAATCAGACGAGGAAGTTCTGGGGACCATTAGGTTACAAACAAAGAAGGCAATATACCTGAATCCCTTTACGAAGGAGAGACTTTGAGAAGCCAAAGCTAACGTGGAATGGGCAATGGCGAATGAGAGAAGAGCCTCCCATGAAGCCGTCAATACTCCACTGTGATTAGAGTCTGAGAAGATTATAGTACGACAGGTTTGATAAACAGTAATATTTGTAAAGGTAACTGACCTTCTACAAACCATGTCACATTTAAAAATGACAATCACTAATATAGGTTGTGATGACATAGTCGGCTAGAACCAAGGTAAGTCACAAGAGGAATAGTCAGTGAAACCACCACGTGAAGGTAACCAGGCCATTGATCGTATGTTGTTAATGGTGAACATTGGGAGGAAGACAACCGTTGTCGAGATGGAAATAATGTGGAGGAAACTTATAAATACCATCATCGACAGAGGCTCGAGAGTCAATGTGTTGCCAAAAGAAACTTGGAAATTCTTTGAAAGACCAACACTCTGGCCGCCAACCTTCCACTTGGTGGGTGCTGACCAACATGGCATCAAGCCATTGGGAACATTGATGTCACACAAAGTAATGATAAGGACACAACAATTTTTTAGACTTTGTAGCTATCCCGTTGCAAAAGAAGGCGTACTATGTACTCCTCGGGTGGGGATGGTTGATTACTTTCAAGGGGAATCATAATTGGAAGTGGAACACACTCTCGATTGAGAGTGAAGGGAGGAAGTACATCATTGACCTAAGGAATCAAGCGGTGAGCGAGGAATTGGCATCCTTCAAATCAAAGTTTGAAGATGAAGAATTGGGTATGGATGAAGGAAGGAAAGGCATGGAACCCAATGATGAAGGGGTGCTCGAGTTGGAAGATTGTTTAGAAGATGAGACGAGTTCCTAAATGGACTATTCCATTGGCAAATGGAATACTATGAAGTCTTCCATTGCAAATGCAACATGCTACAGATTGGAGAAGTTAAGGTAACCAAGGTGCTGAAAGTGATACTTCCCCCTGGTACGAGGAGTACAAGGAGAGAGTGGCATGGGTGGATGATACACTAGACCATCAATTTCAAAGAGACAAGATAATAAAATATGAGGAGCCGAGTGTAAAGAAGATAAATCTGGGCGACGAAGACAATTGAAAGGTTATCTTGGTCGGTGAAAAATGGGACCTCATACTGAAGGCAGTTGCATTCAAAATATTCATGGGATATAAAGATACCTTTGCCTAGACATACAAGGACCTGAAGGTATACCACTAGAGCTTTGCATACACAAAATTCCCCTTGTATTGGGTGCATAACTAGTACGAAAGAGACCCTACAAGATGAACAAGAATTATGCCACTAAGGTACATGAGGAAATTGAGAAAATGTTAGAGGTAGGCATAATTTTCAAAGAAAAAACGAGTGGGTCTCACCAATTGTAATTTCCCTCAAGAAGGAAAACCAAATCAAGATTTGCGTGGACTTCAGGTGCCTGGATGTAGTACAATTAAAATCCATTCCCGATTCCATTTACCGATGCCATACTAGAGGAAGTTGCTAGCCATGAGATATATTCATTTATGGACGGATTCTCAAGGTACAACTAGATAAGTATCACCAAAGAGGATAAATTGAAGACTACATTCGTAGTAGGAGGTGGAGTGTACACATACAATAGGATGCCATTCGACTTATGCAATGCTCGACAACCTTCTAGTGGATTATTCTACACATTTTTGACAAGATGTCGGCAGGAAATTTCAAAGTCTTCCTAGATGAGTGGTCAATATATAGTGGGCAAGACATTCATCTGACAACATTCAAGGAATGCATGGAGAAGTGCCGAAGAGAAAGGTTGGTGCTGAATCCAAAAAAATGCAGATTCATGGTGCCCCACGGCAAGTTACTTGGCCACATAGTTTGCAAGGTAGGATTGAAGACTGATCTGGTCAAGGTAGGGGTCATCACTCAAATAGAGGCACCAAAGACTGTCATAGGGGTAAAATCCTTTCTTGGGCATGTTGTTTAATATAGAAGGTTCATAAAGAACTTTGCCCAGATTTCTTACCCTCTAGATATGTTGACACGGAAAGGACAACCATTCACATGGGGTGATGAGAAAGACAAAACCTTTAGTGAACTCAAGTTGAGATTGGTTAGTGCACCTATCTTGGTGTACCTGGACTGGAACAAGGAGTTCCATGTGCATGTAGATGCTTCAAATTATGCAATTGGGGCTACACTGGCACAAATGGGATCATAAGGACTAGCTCATCCGGTGTTCTTTGCTAGTCGCCTACTTTCAAAGGCAAAAAAGAATTATAGTACTGTAATGTCCCCACTTCCCTAGTTGGTCACTCGGGATTAGAGATTCACTTGTTAGCCATCTCCGTAGGTGAAATTCAGTGGATAGGAGGTGAAGGAGATCCAAACTTAGCCATTTTTGACATTAGATGAAATATTAGATGGCTACTTTATATTATAATGTTATAAAGTCACTTTATATTTAATTGGTAATATTTTATGATAGTGACTTATAAAGGGGATTATAAAGTCAAAGGTTAAATTATATTAACTTTATAATGTTACTTTTTCAAATAACTCATTATAAAGTTACTTTTTCAAATAACTCATTATAAAGTTACTTTTTCAAAAAAAAAAACTTATTCCATAAAGTAACTTTATAAGAAGGGGATAAATGAAAATTAATGATGAATTATAATATTGTCCCTTGGGCGCCCTTTCCTAGACTTAAATAAGAAATAAATTTAATGTAATAATGGCCCCACTCCTGATAAATTTACCCCCTCAAGTTGCCCAAGTTGGAGGAATATTCCCTTGGAATCATGGAATTTTGGAGCCCAAACTTGGGCATTGGAATTTGGGAAGAAAAGAGACTTCACGGGAAGATTTTGGCATCATTTTTATTCATTATTTTGACAGCTTTCATTATTCAGCAGGTCTGCAACGTGGTTGGTAGAGTTCTAGAATGGAATTGGGGATGAAAACCTCCATTTCTTGGTGGTAGGACGAAATCCCTCTTACTTTTCAACATACCGATTTGCTTGGAATGCTTATATCTGGTCAAGGAGGGCTAAAATCAGAGTTTTAATGACAGCTACAGTAGGTTATCATTCTGAAATTCAGATCTGGGCAGGAATTTGATCATTTTTAGTGGAATTTGTGCACAGTTGGGGCCACCCATACTTTCCCAGCTAGGCGGTACCATTCTAGCTAGCTTGGAAAATCAAATAAATAAATAAGAAGGTTTTGGAATCAGCTTTTGCCAGAGAATTCATTGTTGGGATTGGATTAAGACATATTAGTGGTTATTTCAGAGAATCCATATCTCATTTGAGCTACATATGCAATTTATTGGGGAAAAGATGTCAAATTTGGTGTTTTCTCTTGGCAAGGTTTTGGAAATCAGTTTGGGTCTGCATAATTCTTCATCATTTGTTTTTGGTAATTCTTCTAGGGACAAATAAAACTCATTGGTGCTGTTACATCATATTGGAAGCACTTATAGCATCATTTATTGCAATTCACTCAAATAAATAAGCTTTGCCAGGCAAGCTCAGGACATCTGGTATGTTAGTTTGGTTTTGAATAATAGTTTTTAACTATTCTTTGAAATTATTCATTGCTGGTAAATAAATTAGAAGTCTGAAAATTTAATTTCAGTAGTTATTCTTTAATGTATTGCATTTGCCTTCCCTTCAATGTTATCAAAACTTCAAGCAAAAACATCTAAAAGCATAAAACCTCAAAAAACCGCATTAAAACCCAAAATTCCAATCGCTGGTCAAAGAAATCAAATTCAGAAAAACATATCAGATTGTGCAAAATTATGGTTGGGATTTTTCAATTGTATCAAAGCGATGATCCTGCCAACTTGGGGGTCATCGGAGTGATTCTATGTATCGGGGCAGATTTGGTACATATAGGTTCTACACACGTAGAAGAGCTCAAGTGGAATTGAACTTTGATACAGAACATTCGACAAAAGAAATTATGGCCGAGCCTGAGAATTACCGGAATGAGGCTAGACAGGATCAACCTGATCCTGATGAGATTATGAGGAGCTTGGTTGATGCACAACCGAGAATTGTGCATGCTCTTAACAGATTACAGGACACTTTGGACATAATGGATTTGGGGCACCACAGAGATAGGCGTTGTAGGCACAACAGGTCAGTATCAGCTGCAGGGAGTCATGGTAGTAGTAGGACTCCTTTATCTCTAGGTAGTGCATCTATCTCACCCAGGCATGACAGAACTCAGACCAGGACAACCGATAGAGCCATGCTTCCTCGGTTCACTCCTAAAGATGAGCCGCCATTTACTGACCCACAGAAAGGAATAGCATTTCAGAATACAGTTATGGCTGCCAGGGATGAATGGGCACGACTTCCAACACACGTCCGGGACGTTTTCCTGTTGCACCAGTATTGTATGCAATGTAGGGATTCCATGAGAGGTCATAATGATAGATGGCCCAGACAACAGTGGAACAATGATCTGAAGAAAGCCATAGACAAACTTACCTTATCTTCATTTGATGGCAGTGGTTCCATTAGTGCATGAGCATGGGTCCATAAGTTGGACATTTACCTATTCTTGAAACCAATGCCAGAAGATGAGGCCATCCAGTTTGTTGTGCTACACCTAGAGGATGTTGCATACGATTGGTGGCACCATGGATTAGTCACTCAGAACCATGCTTTTATTCATTCATGCACAAAATTCTCAAAGAGATTGATTGCTCGATTTGACAGGAAGGATGTGGAATTATATTACAGGGACTTAGCTCTACTGAAACAGACAGGGCACGTTGAAACTTACATTAATGAGTTTCAATGCATTGCAGTCATGGTACCTGAGATGTTTGACAGGCAAGTAGTGATGCTCTTTATTGAGGGTCTACATGAGAGACTCCGAGGTTTAGTTAAGGCTTTGAAGCCTAAGACTCTGCAGGAGGCCATACAGACGACATTAGATCTTGATACCTCTCCTCCACCTTCCACATTTCAGCAGAACAATAAATCTTTTGTAGGTTCCAAACCTCTTCAGAGTTCTTCTACACAGCTACCAAGTGCACCACCTCCTTCTCGGATGGATTAGGAATCACAAAATGAATTAAGGAGGAAGGAATTGTGTTTCTCATGCAAGGAGCCATGGGAGCCAGGTCACAGATGCCTTGGGAAAGGCAAGGCACATCTTATAGAGGTCTTCTCTGATGGTGAGGATGAGCAGATACAAGATACAGGGTTTGAGGGTGGTGGTGATGAGAATGCTTTGGTCACTGCCAATGGTACGATTGCTTCATTGTCTAGGGTACCATTGTATTATCCCTTCCGATTGAGGGGAACTCTTGGGGGACAGCCAGTGGATTGTTTGGTAGATACTAGCGCTACATATAATTTCCTTAGTGAGCAGCAGTTCAGAAGTTTGGATTACAAGTTGATAAATATCCGGGCTTCAGGGTGACAGATGCTAGTGGTGGAACCTTGAGTTGCACTACAAGAGTTCCACAACTCGGCCTTCAGTTGGAGGCCTATCTTTTGACTTATGACTTTTATGTAATCAAGTTAGAACAATATGATGTGGTTCTAGGCATGCAGTGGCTTCAATCCATTGGCATGTACACATTTGATTATCACAAGATGCAATTGGAGTTCTCAGTGGATGGGAAGGAAGTGGTGTTGAGAGCTTCATTGGATGGCAGGTCTAAGGGAATGACAACATATAGATTGGAAGCCAATAATATAGCATCTTGTAGTAGAATGGAATACAAACATTTTGGGACAGATGATATAGAACAGTCCCAAAGGTTGAACGAAGGATGGTTGGCGAGAGCACGGCAAGCCAAATCGATAGCTTGTCAAGCCAAGCTACGGGTCCAGTACATTCATGATATTCACCACAAGCTTGGTAAGGAAAATTTGGCGTTATTTAATTCTGATTTTTTAGATGAGGTTGATTAGTCCCTATATAATGTTGAATATGAGACTAAAGGAGGGGCTGCAAACAAGGGGAAAATTCAGTCCTGATTTTCAGAATTATAATAGCAGTGATTCATTGTTCTTTTGTCATGACATTGGTGCATATAACCATGGAAAAATGAGCCATAATAATTCTGCAATGTTGGGTACACATGAAGCATACTTTGATTTTTCTCATGATGGCAGTCATACGTCAACTTTGAGGTTGCCACCGGCTACTCTTAATGTGGCAGCGTTATCTTTGTAGTGTGATGAATTGTTTGACTTTTCATACTCCTATTTCAGCTCCTATAGAGGATTCTACATCTTGGTTTGGGATCTGGGAATTGTCAAGGTTGATGCATTGTTTCTTATGGTTTATGATGAGTTGCTTCACAACTCCAGGCATAGCGATGTTGATATCAGAATAGTGCAGTAGGTTGGTGGAGCAACATTCTTGAGGTTTGATGTGGGATACCTGTATTTGGTTCCGGCATACAAGTGCAGATTGTTTGAGGGCAAACAATCTCCAGGAAGGAGGATTGTAATGTCCCCACTTCCCTAGTTGGTCACTCAGGATTAGAGATTCGCCTATTAGCCATCTCTGCAGGTGAAATTCAATGGATAGGAGGTGAAGGAGATCCAAACTTAGCCATTTTTGACATTGGATGAAATATTAGATGGCTTCTTTATATTATAATGGTAAAGTCACTTTATCTTTAATTTGTAATATTTTATGAAAGTAACTTATAAAGGGGATTATAAATTCAAAGGTTAAATTATACCAACTTTATAATATCTCATTATAAAGTTACTTTTTAAAATAACTCATTATATAGTTACTTTTTCAAAAAAAAAAACTTACTCCATAAAGTAACTTTATAAGAAAGGGGATTAATGAAAATTAATGATGAATTATAATATTGTCCCTTGGGCGCCCTTTCCTAGACTTAAATAAGAAATAAACTTAATGTAATAATGGCCCCACTCATGATAAATTTACCCCCTCAAGTTGAGCGCCCAAGTTGGAGAAATATTCTCTTGGAATCATGGAATTTTGGAGCCTTAACTTGGGCGTTGGAATTTTGGAAGAAAAGAGACTTCACGGAAAGATTTTTGGCATCATTGTTATTCATTATTCTGGCAGCTTTCATTATTCAGTAGGTCTGCAACGTGGTTGGCAGATTTCCAGAGTGGAATTGGGGAGGAAAACCTCCATTTCTTGGTGATAGGACGAAATCCCTCTCAATTTTCAACATACCGATTTGCTTGGAATGCTTATATTTGGTCAAGGAGGGCTAAAATCAGAGTTTTAATGACAGCTACAACAGGTTATCATTTTGAAATTCAGATTTGGGCAGGAATTTGATCATTTTCAGTGGAATTTGTGCACATTTGGGGCCATACATACTTTCCCAGCTAGGACGTACCATTCTAGCTGGCCTGGGAAATCAAATGAATAAATAGGAGGGTTTTGGAATCAGCTTTTGCTAGAGAATTCATTGTTGGGATTGGATTAAGGTAGATTAGTGGTTATTTCATAGAATCCATATCTCATTTGAGCTACATATGCAATGTATTGGGGAAAAGAGGTAAAATTTGGTGTTTCCTCCTGGTAAGGTTTTGGAAATCAGTTTGGGTCTGCATAATTCTTCATCATTTGTTTCTAGTAATTCTTCTAGGGACAAATAAAACTCATTGGTGCTATTACATCATCTTGGAAGCACCTGTAGCATCATTTATTGCAATTTAGTCAAATAAATAAGCATTACCAGGAAAGCTCAGGACACCTGGTATGGTAGTTTGGTTTTGAATATTAGAATTTAACTATTCTTTGAAATTATTCATTGTTGGTAAATAAATCAGAAGTCTGAAAATTTAATTTCTGTAGTTATTCTTTAGTGTATTGCATTTGCCTTCCTTTCTATGTTATCAAAACTTCAAGCAAAAACATCTAAAAGCATAAAACCTCAAAAAACCGCATTAAAACCCAAAATTCCAACCTCTGGTCAAAGAAATCAAATTCAGAAAAACATATCAGATTGTGCAAAATTACGGTTGGGATGTTTCAATTGTATCAAAGCGATGATCCTGCCAACTTGGGGGTCGTCGAAGTGATTCTATGTATCGGGGCAGTTTTGGTACATATAGGTTCTACACACGTGGAAGAGATCAAGTGGAATTGAAATTTGATACAAAACATCTGACAAAAGAAATTATGGCCGAGCTTGAGAATTACTGGAATGAGGCTAAAGAGGATCGACTTGATCCTGATGAGATTATGAGGATCTTGACTGATACACAACCGAGAATTGTGCAAGCTCTTAACAAATTACAGGACATTTTGGACATAATGGATTTGGGGGACCATAGAGATAGGCGTGGTAGGCACAATAGGTCAGTATCAACTTTAGGGAGTTGTGGTAGTAGTAGGACTCGTTCATCTCTGGGTAGTGCATCTATCTCACCCAGGTGTGACAGAACTCAGACTAGGACAGCCGATAGAGGCATGCTTCCTCGGTTCACTCCTAGAGATGAGCCGCCATTGGCTGACCCACAAAATGGAATAGCATTTCAGGATACAACTATGGCTGCTAGTGATGAATGGGCACGACTTCCAGCACACGTCCCAGATGCTTTCCCGTTGCACCAGTATTGTATGCAACGCAGGGATTCCATGAGAGGTCATAATGATGGATGGCCCAAACAACAGTGGAACATTGATCTGAAGAAAGCCACAGATAAACTTACCTTATCTTCATTTGATGCCAGTGGTTCCATTAGTGCACAAGCCTGGGTCCATAAGCTGGACATTTACCTATCCTTGAAACCAATGCCAAAAGATGAGGCCATCCAGTTTGGTGTCCTACACCTAGAGGGTGTTGCATACAATTGGTGGCACCATGGATTAGTCACTCAGAACCATGCTCTTATTCATTCATACACAAAATTCATAGAGAGATTGCTTGCTCCATTCGACAGGAAGGATGTGGAATCATATTATAGGGAATTAGCTCTACTGAAACAGACAGGGCACGTTGAAACTTACGTTAATGAGTTTCAGCGCATTGCAGTCATGGTACCTGAGATGCCTGTGTAATATCCCTTGCTTATATAAGGTGTGAAGAAAGTTTTTGGATTCAAGGAATATTGTCAAACAAGTCACATACAATCTGAAACTTTATCGTAAACCAATTGCAAGCATCTAGGAAACATATAACAAGCTAACCATCAAGGAAAATAACTCAAATATGCATCAATTCTGAAGTTGACATTTTGTCAAATGGTTGTCATACATGTTTCAGAAAATAGTTAAGTCTGAAGTACACGCTGCTGTAACTACTTTTCTGATTTTAATTTGAGACTTACTAAGATAAACAGTGACAATTATTTTGATGCAAGAACAAGGGGTAACTGAAACTCTAATGGCTGCCCTAATTTTCTGAATACCAGTATCTCAGATATTAATGGTTTCAACAATAATGAAAGCTCAGGAACCTGGTTTAGAGATGCCGAACTGAAGAGGAGGCTGTTCCAATGAAGATTGATTTTTATTTGAATTTTCTGAGTCTTCTAGATACAAAATCGCCCCCTTGCTAGAAGCTGCCCTATCCTTGAAGTTGCAGATGGAAAAATAAAATAAAGCCAACAGACTTCGGCTTCAATAGTGTGATAAAAATGATTGTTTCGGCCACACAAATTCAATGCACCAATACCCACAAAATTTTGATCCACTAGCAAAGAGTGATGAATGAAAATATAGGAATCACTAGGTTTGGTCGACGCTCATGGCTGACCTAGAATAATCTGCAGAAACGCCTTTAATCACCTCCAAAATACCTCCAAGTAATTCGCCTATCTCCTCAATACAAATGCCCATATAGTGTAGCGGTACTGTTCACGACCACTATAGCGACGACACTGTTCACTGCTGCAGACTTATAATAAATAAATAACATCTGAAATGCCCCCCTTCAAGTATGAAATGGTATCGTGGCCTTTTCCTAGGATGAGCGATCCATTCTATTAGTGAAATCGATGCACAAAGAGAGAGTTATGAGCAATATCGTGGCATCACTCTAATTGGTCTGCAGTTTGAAAACTACCACAATCTGATGTAAAAACTCCTTATGCTCAATGTGGAAAACTGAGTATTTCCCACTCCCAAGAAGAAGCCAGGGTTTCGTCTAGCCCTTCCTCAATCTGTTGAAGGTTTGCGTCCTCAGAGATTCAACCAATGCCGCGCATTAGTCATGTCATCCACGCATTAGTCATGTCATCATAACCAAATCAATCTCCAATCTACCTGATCGTCCCTCATCCTCTTCTATTTATCCTTTTTCATAACCCTTCACGAGACTCCTTCTAGAAGAGGGTAGGTACACTTTATTATTTATTATAATTTAAGTGACTTTATAATTTAATATTTTATTTTAAGTCACTTTTTAATTAAATTAATTAAATATAAAGACACTTTTTAATTTTTAATTAATTTAATGACTTAATGAGAAATTAATTTCTCCTTATACCTCCTTTTAGACAAAAGGCTAAAATCGGGGCATTACAATCCGCCCCTCCTGAAATTGCTTGTCCCCAAGCAATCACTGCTACTCAACCAAACATCTCGAATAATCATGCCACCTGGATCTCAAATGATTTTTTTTTTAATGTCCTGGTCAACATGCCAAAGCTCCTGTAACACCAACTGTATCCGCTGAATCATTTTAACACCTCATCATGTGCCACAAGAGTGCAAGCCTCAACCTTGACAATACCCGGATCCCAAACCAATCCATCAATCCTACCATATGTGATGAAGATGAAATGACTCCTCAAATCACTATGAATCACCCATCCATGAAGGCTGACCATCAAGGAAATGTGGAAATGAACTCCCACATGCCCATGAAATAACACAAACGGCAACCCAACTTTGCTTAGATAATTCAGATCAGCAACATGATTGATGCCATAGATGTCAACATACCATTGTAAATCAAAGGAATCCATCTCATACTCATTCCCCATTGAATAGGTATGTCCCCACACACTTCCGTGCCACTGAATAGCTGATGTAGACCATGCCAAATCTGAAAGTGCTTTGGAAAACAAAATAGGACAGCCACTAACCCATGCAGAATCAAGGAAGATTAAATCACCAATCAGCAAATAGATAGCTGCCATCTCATATGAATCCAAAGAGGGATACAACTCTTGAGGAGCTGATCCACTATAAGTGTCATCACAAAAATCATCATCACCTTCAACATTAGTCAAACTTTGTCTATCCTAAATGTGTTGAAGATGGAGCTTGGTTCGTTGAGCTAACAACTTGGCTTGCTTTGCCCCTTTTTGCCATCTCTCAGTCAACCTTTGGGACTGCTCCATATCAGCTGCTCCAAAGTGCCTGAAACTTATCCCAAAATGAGATGCATCTTCAAAATCTTTATGTCCTCTACTTGCATCATGTGTACTAATCAGAGTACTTCCTTTTCCACAATTAAAGGTTACCATATCATGAGAAAGTGAAGACATACCACTGCTGTTCATGTATAAAAAATAAGGACTGATTTCAACTTGTTTATCCTTGCCTTCGAAATCTCCATATGACAATGTGGTTACCTCATACTGAAACAAAGTATGACTGCTGTGATAAAAATCAGAATAGTAGTCATACCATTGAGTACCGTATTCGCCCTTTCCAAGTACTTCTTCAATGCAAGCTTCATCCTCCTTACTTGTAGATTCATCTTCACCAATTCTTCCTTGTGTAAGGTCTGCAACTTCATGAGAAGTATAGAACATAATGCTGCTGCCCTCAAACAAACCCGTGATGATATCATGCCATTGCAAAGTATCTCTTCCATCAGTTTGAGTTAAATAACTAGTGGCTGCTCCACTAAAAAGAGGGTCAACATCTACCCAAGTCTGATAAAGAAAATCAGAATGCTCATGATTTGTATTCATCCTTCCAAGTTCATCTCTAACTCCTAATTCTTGAGTATCATATATAGATGATTCCAAGGTATCATCATTCTTATGATGAAGTGAAGAAATGTGTCTGCTGTCATCAATACACCTGTCATATTCTTCAAGCTTCACAGGTACATCTCTCTTGGAATTTTCACCCTCTACACTAGCATTTGGTGAGCTAACACTTGTTGACTTATCTTCACAAGTTCCTCCATGTATATGGGTAGCAATCTCATAAAAATGAAGAGGTAAACAACTGCTGTCCAAAATCAGAATGTTACCCTTCTCCTCTTTGCTTCCTTTGGAAGAATCATCATTAATTGGCATCATATAAGTGGCTGTTATTATATTGTTATTTTTAGACATATCCCCATCAGTGGAAGACACATGAACTTCATTTTCTTTGACCATCCTTTCATCCATACATTTGTGATTCAGCTCCCACGGACCTCTACAAGTGAAGCATAGACCTTGTCTTCTCATTTCATTCCTGCTTATACTATGCTCTTGATTGAATGCTTTCCCATGATCACTTGTAGGTTGAGAAATTTCCTTCCTTTTTGATTTCTCAAACCTTCTTAGAAATCCCTGTTTTGTTTCCGGATCATTCATCAAAGCTTGCAAGTTCCTCATCAAATCAATAGTAGATTTGTCGAAATCCATCTTCCCCTTTGTACCTATCCAATAGGATGGTAGGAAACCGTTCTGATACCATTGTAATATCCCTTGCTTATATAAGGTGTGAAGAAAGTTTTTGGATTCAAGGAATATTGTCAAACAAGTCACATACAATCTGAAACTTTATCATAAACCAATTGCAAGCATCTAGGAAACATATAACAAGCTAACCAGCAAGGAAAATAACTCAAATATGCATCAATTCTGAAGTTGACATTTTGTCAAATGGTTGTCATACATGTTTTAGAAAATATTTAAGTCTGAAGTACACGCTGCTGTAACTACTTTTCTGATTTTAATTTCAGACTTCCTAAGATAAACAATGACAATTATTTTGATGCAAGAACAAGGGGTATCTGAAACTCTAATGGCTGCCCTAATTTTCTGAATACCGGTACCTCAAAAATTAATAGTTTCAACCAAAGATGTAAATATCTTAATCGGCAATAAATCTTTTGGCCGAAAATTTAAAAAAAATCGGGAATCGGGAAAAAATCGGCAATAAATCGGTAAAATTATCGAACATTTGAAAATATATAATTTATTTAAATATTCTAAAAAACACATGTATACACTAAATTTATAGAACACAATAGCATATTACTGGTTTCCATCATATATAAATCATAGTTTGAGACTTTGAGTCAAATACATACCATATGGCATATAGCAAAGTGATATACCAAAAAAACAAGTTCAAGTTCTAAATAGTAGATACTAAATACGATTGAGTCAAATCCATATTGTAGAGCCTAGACCACAAAACAAATCAGTGAAGTCTAGACTCTGAATACATATTAAGTTCATGGTTTCATATCATTGAAAACTGGAAATCATAGATTGCGTTTGCGACTAAAGCTCAAAAAACTCTGTTGCCACTGAGTGGGTGTTGAAGTAAATGGTGTTGCAGCAGCAGCTGCCGCTGCTGCAATATCCTCAACCGGTGATGAATCTGCCTCTTCTGGATCAACAAACTCATCTCCCGCCTCCTCACGTTCTGCCACCTCTGCCGCCCATTTAGCTGCCTTCCTCTCCATCTCATCTAATTGAGCGTTAGTGATAAATGCATCCAGATCAATATCACCAGTAGCACCATCAGGTTCAGCAATCCAATCCGCTGTGTATGGATCAATCTCATCAATGTCAAGTGCGTCATATGAATTGTTCCCTTGTACCCTCTTTTCATGCAGTCGAAGGTTGTACCACACATATACAAGGTCATTCAAGCACTTCTGAGTCAACCTATTGCTCTTTTTTGTGTGAATGGCCTCAAAGACACTCCAGTTGCGCTCACAACCAGAAGCACTACAAGGCTGAGATGATATGCAGATTGCAAGCTTTTGAAGATTAGGCGTTGTGGCACCATAATCTTCCCACCAAGATCTGCAAGCATACAAATTGGCATTTATAACTTGGTAAATATTTTTATAAACTTAAAGATTGAAATAAATGGTAAAGTTAAACCATAAAATAGATTTAAGAGCACATTTTTTTTATCTGGCAACAGGGTGTCTCTCTTACGAATACCAATAGGTGAAGAAAACAATGGCCCAGCTTCCTTCTTGTACCTCTGCAACTCATCAACAATGATGTCTTGAATATTTTCATCAGGAACCAACCTTTGAATACATGTGTCAAGGCCAAGTTGAACCTCCTGATCTATTTTGAAACTGCGAGAGTAAAATAACTTGGTGTTCAAATAGTAGGCAGCAGCATGGATATGTTGGTGGAGTTGTCGGTTCCACCTTCGATCAATTATGCGCCATATGGGTTCATATTTAGTCCTCTCTGACCCATACAAGTGCTGAATTGCCTCTTTGGCCTTATCCATGGCCTCATATAGATACCCTATGGGCCTTTTATCCCCATCCACCATCTGTAGAACCCTCACCAACGGTTCTGACAACTAGACATGACAAATTTAACAAAAATCAGCAAAATTAAAAAATATATCATCAATTGAAATTTGAACTTTGAACACTTACATTGATGATCTCCTCCATGAGTTTGGCAAATCTATCATCAAAAACGGCCTTCACGACCTTCTCTGTTTCAGGCTTCCTACAATAAGGGCTTTGCAACCATCTTTCACTCACAAACATCCTCTTCAGGTTGGGCAATGCACGTAATATGCTCTGTAAGTTGAGGAAATTCGTGGCAAAACGTGCGACTCCTGAACGCACAAGATCCTTACCATCAGTGCGTTGTCTCATAAGCTCCAAGACCCATGTGTGGTTGTAGATGTACTTTGTGATTTCCCTTCCATCTTCAACCACATTCTTCACCCATCTAAGTTTCCCTATGTCCTCGAGGAGTAAATCAAGGCAATGAGCAGCACAAGGGCTCCAAAATAATGACGGATGCCTAGCCTGTAGAAGTTTACCCGCTGCCACATGTGCAACTGCATTATCGGTCACAACCTGAACAACATTTTGCACTCCCACTTTGGTCACCACCTCATCCAACATGTTGCACAAGGTTTCCGCATTCTTCACTTGATCTGAGGCATCAATCGATTTTAAAAATACCACCTGTCCCCCTGAAGCAACTAGAAAGTTTATGAGTGTCCTATTCCTACTATCCGTCCACCCATCAGATAAAATGGTGCAGCCATTCTTTTCCCAATTCCTCCTTTGTTGTTCCACCAGCTGATGTGTGTTTTGAACCTCATCCTGCAATAATGGCCCACTCAACTCATAACAACTTGGGGACTTGAACCCCTTACCAGAAATGGTCCATCCATTGACCATTTGCTCCCAATATGGACTCTCAATAATACTAAACGGAATATTGTTGTAAATCCAAAATCTAGCCACTGCCGCTCTTGTCTGCTGATGCACTTCCTTATTCCATGAAGTACCTAACAATCCAGGTTGTGCACCAGGAGTGTTACGAGGAATGAAAAAACCATATGTATTGCTACCCACCCCAATATTTTGTGACTCTGTAGAACTGATATTCCTCGTTGGGGCTGCCATTGCCTCTGCTATCCTCTTTTTTTCTACCTTCTTTTGCTCAAATTCTGAAAGTCTTGCTTTTGCCTCCCTTTGAACCTCTTTAGGACAATTGTCACATATTGTAATATTTTGTCCACTGATTTGTGCAAGGTGAATTTTGAGTCGGTATATGCCACTGGTCATAGTTTTCGTGCAATGGTTACAAATAACCTCTCCTACCACTGCACCTGGTGTGCCATGTTTCCACATAGGATCCCTCTTTCTACCACCACCTCTACTTCTACCACCTCTAGTTGTAGAAGCCATTATCTTTTATAGAAATTCGAAAGAAACCTATCAAAAGAGACCAAACATGGATCAATAAATATAAATTGAAGATGAACACAAACTAAATTTGGACAATTTAGCATGGTCACGACTCACAGCCAAAGTACCAAACTACAGAATCCAGATAAATGTCTCATCAAGCTAATTGTAGGTGCCTCCATTATCAATTAGATACATCTCAATTCTGTTATTTTTAAACCACTATTGCAGTGTGTAACTGTAGATCGTGGATACAGTTAATTATTATTACACAGTGACACACCACTATTAGTAATTTATTACTATTATTACACAATACAGTGTATTGTGTAATAATAGTAATAAATTAAATTTTAATAAGTGTAGTAAACTGTAAATTAATAATAGAGTAAGTAACTGTAAGATAATAATAGTAAATTACAGTCTTACGAAACTATAGTAAATTACAGTCTTAGGAAAACTACAGTAAAATAATAATAATTAAAAACACAACACACTACACAGTATGAATTTTAATTAAAAACTACTGCAAATTAATAGTTAATAACTTAATATGAATTTTACACTGTA
The DNA here is from genome assembly GCF_030272615.1 of Cryptomeria japonica. Taxonomy (NCBI): domain Eukaryota; kingdom Viridiplantae; phylum Streptophyta; class Pinopsida; order Cupressales; family Cupressaceae; genus Cryptomeria; species Cryptomeria japonica. The sequence continues at coordinate 529,377,501 of NC_081407.1, forward strand.
ATTGTAAATTATTTATTTATTTATTTTTTTCAAATTTCATACTGTGTTGCAGAAAAATTACTGTAAATTAATAATATATAGTTACAGTTACACACTTACACTATTAATAAATATTGATATGTAAATTAATAATATATATTATATATATTATACAGTGATACACTATACATGCTATTATTAATTTGATTTGGGTTATACAGTTGAATGAGTCGGGATATATTGAATAGCATTATACAGTTACCACTTGCCAGTATACAGTTTTGGGTTAGTTTTTTATTTGAATTAAATTTATTATTTATTACAAAGATGTTAATTTAACACAGTATACTGGAAATTTCGAATCACGAATCCGGAATGAGCAGATAAAATAAAAATAAAATAAAAATTTAACATAGTATAATAGTATATGGCATATGTCATGGAAATTTCGAATCACGAATGAGCAAACAAAATAAATAAAAACCTGCAATAGAGTCTGTATGCTGCATCGGTGGGGAAGCTGCAGTCGAAAACGACGAAGTCGCGTGCAATACGATTTCTGATTTCGCTTCTTTTTTTGACATTTGTTTTTAACTTTAACTTTTTTACTTTTTAGGGTTCCGTCGTGCACGTGATTTTTACGTGATAAAATCGCGAGTTACAGTCAAACGATTCATGATTTTTACTGAAAAAATCGTTTCACCGATAAAATCGGTGCGTTGAATGGCTCGGGATATATCGCGATTTTTGCGATTTTCTGCCGATATTTACAACCTTGGTTTCAACAATAATAAAAGCTCAGGAACCTGGTTTAGAGATGCTGAACTGAAGAGGAGGCTGTCCCAATGAAGACTGATTTTTATTTGAATTTTCTGAGTCTTCTAGATACAAAATCGCCCCCTTGCTAGAAGCTACCCTATCCTTGAAGTTGCAGATGCAAAAATAAAATAAAGCCAGCAGACTTCAGCTCCAATAGTGTGATAAAAATGATTGTCTCGGCCACACAAATTCAATGCACCAATACCCACAACATTCTGATCCACTAGCAAAGAGTGATGAATGAAAATATAGGAATCACTAGGTTTGATCGACCCTCATGGCTGACTTGGAATAATCCTCAGAAACGCCTTTAATCACCTCCAAAATACCTCCAAGTAAATCGCCTATCTCCTCAATACAAATGCCCATATACTATAGCGGTACTGTTCATGACCACTGTAGCGGTATTGTTCACGACCACTGTAGCGATGACATTGTTCACTGCTGGAGACTTATAATAAATAAATAACATCTGAAATGCCCCCCTTCAAATATGAAATGGTATCGTGGTCTTTTCCTAGGATGAGCGATCCATTCTATTAGTGAAATTGATGCACAAAGAGAGAGTTATGAGCAATATTGTGGCATCACTCTAACTGGTCTGCAATCTGATGTAAAAACTCCTTATGCTCAATGTGGAAAATTGAGTATTTCCCACTCCCAAGAAGAAGCCAGGGTTTCGTCTAGCCCTTCCTCAATCTGCTGAAGGTTTGTGTCCTAAGAGATTCAACCAATGCCACACATTAGTCATGTCATCATAACCAAATCAATCTCGAATTTGCTTGATCATCCCTCATCCTCTTCTATTTATCCTTTTTCATAACCTTTCACGAGACTCCTTCTAGAAGAGGGTAGGTACACTTTATTATTTATTATAATTTAAGTGACTTTATAATTTAATATTTTATTTTAAGTCACTTTTTAATTAAATTAATTAAATAAAAAGTCACTTTTTAATTTTAAATTTATTTAATGACGTTATAAGAAATTAATTTAATTAATTTCTCGTTGTACCTCCTTTTAGCCAAAAGGCTAAAATCGGGGACATTACAGCCTGACAGGCGAGTAGTGATGCTCTTTATTGAGGGTCTACATGAGAGACTCCGAGGTTTGGTTAAGGCTTTGAAGCCTAAGACTCTGCATGAGGCCATAAAGATGACATTAGATCTTGATACCTCTCCTCCACCTTCCACATTTCAGCAGAACAAGAAATCTTCTGTAGATTACAAACCTCTTCAGAGTTCTACAAAGCTACCAAGTGCACCACCTCCTCCTCAGATGGATTAGGAATTGCGAAATGAATTAAGGAGGAAGAAATTGTGTTTCTCATGCAAGGAGCCATGGGAGCCAGGTCACAGATGCCTTGGGAAAGGCAAGGCACATCTTATAGAGGTCTTCTCTGATGGTGAGGATGAGCAGATACAGGATACAAGGTTTTAGGGTGGCGGTGATGAGAATGCTTTGGTCACTGCCAACGTTACGATTGCTTCATTGTCCAGGGTACCATGGTATTATCTCTTCCGATTGAAGGAAACTCTTGGGGGACAACCAATGGATTGTTTGGTAGATACAGGCGCTACATACAATTTCCTTAGTAAGCAGTTAGTTGAGAAGTTTTGATTACAGGTTGAGAAATTACAGGGCTTCAGGTTGATAGCTGCTAGTGGTGGAACCTTGAGTTGCACTACAAGAGTTCCACAACTCGGCCTTCAGTTGGAGGCCTATCTTCTAATCGATGACTTTTATGTAATCAAGTTAGAATAATATGATGTGGTTCTAGGCATGCAATAGCTTCAATCCATTGGCAGGTACACATTTGATTATCACAAGATGCAGTTGGAGTTCTCGGTGGATGGGAAGGAAGTGGTGTTGAGAGCTTCATCGGATGGTAAGCCTAAGGGAATGACAACATATAGATTGGAAGCCAATAATAGAGCATCTTGTAGTAGAATGAAATACAACCATTTTGGGACAACTGATATAGAACAGTCCCAAAGGTTGAACGAAGGATGGTTGGCGAGAGCATGGTAAGCCAAATCGATAGCTTGTCAAGCCAAGCTACGGGTCCAGCACATTCATGATATTAACCACAAGCTTTGTAAGGAAAATTCAGAGTTATTTAATTCTGATTTTTTAGATGAGGTTGGTCATTCCCAAGATAATGTTGAATATGAGACTAAAGGAGGGGCAGCGAAGAGCATGTTTATTAGCACCAACTTGGATGACTGCAAAGGTATGGAAACAAGATGAGAGACTCGCCTGTTAGCCATCTCCGCAGGTGAAATTCAGTGGATAGGAGGTGAAGGAGATCGAGACTTAGCAATTTTTGACATTGGATGAAATATTAGATGGCTACTTTATAATATAATGTTATAAAGTCACTTTATATTTAATTGGTAATATTTTATGAAAGTGACTTATAAAGGGGATTATAAAGTCAAAGGTTAAATTATATTAACTTTATAACATCTCATTATAAATTTACTTTTTGAAAAAAAAAACTTACTCCATAAAGTAATTTTATAAGAAAGGGGATTAATGAAAATTAATGATGAATTATAATATTGTCCCTTGGGCACCCTTTCCTAGACTTAAATGAGAAATAAAATTAATGTAATAATGGCCCCATTCATGATAAATTTACCCCCTCCAGTTGAGCGCCCAAGTTGGAGGAATATTCTCTTGGAATCATGGAATTTTGGAGCCTTAACTTGGGCGTTGGAATTTAGGAAGAAAAGAGACTTCACGGGAAGATTTTTGGCATCATTGTTATTCATTATTTTGGTAGCTTTCATTATTCAGCAGGTCTGCAACGTGGTTGGCAGAGTTCTGGAGTGGAACTGGGGACGAAAACCTCCATTTCTTGGTGATAGGACAAAATCCCTCTCACTTTTCAACATACCGATTTTCTTGGAATGCTTATATCTGGTCCTAGGAGGGCTAAAATCAGAGTTTTATTGACAGCTACAACAGGTTATCATTCTGAAATTCAGATCTGGGTAGGATTATGATCATTTTTCAGTGGAATTTGTGCACATTTGGGACCAGCCGTACTTTCCCAGCTAGGCCGTACCATTCTAGCTAGCCTGGGAAATCAAATAAATAAATAGGAGGGTTTTGGAATTAGCTTTAGCCAGAGACTTCACTGTTTGGATTGGAGTAAGGTAGATTAGTGGTTATTTCAGAGAATCCATATCTCATTAGCTACATATGCAATTTATTGCGGAAAAGAGGTCAAATTTGGTGTTTTCTCTTGGCAAGGTTTTGGAAATCAGTTTGAGTCTGCATAATTCTTCATCATTTGTTTTTGGTATTTCTTCTAGGGGCAAATAAAACTCATTGGTGCTGTTACATCATCTTGGAAGCACCTGTAGCATCATTTATTGCAATTCAGTCAAATAAATAAGCCTTACCAGGCAAGCTCAGGACACCTGGTATGTTAGTTTGGTTTTGAATATTAGAATTTAACTATTCTTTGAAATAATTCATTGCTGGTAAATAAATCAGATGTCTGAAAATTTAATTTCAGTAGTTATTCTTTAATGTATTGCATTTGCCTTCCCTTCTATGTTATCAAAACTTAAAGCAAAAACATTGAAAAGCATAAAACCTCAAATAACCGCATTAAAACCCAAAATTCCAACCGCTGGTCAAAGAAATCAGATTCAGAAAAATATATCAGATTGTGCATAATTACGGGTGGGATTTTTCAAGTACAACTAAAAACAACTAAAATAGAGGCATGAGGAATGGTGCACTCCATGTAAAATTTTTGACATTACCTACTAGTGACGCCATTCACCTGCTATGTAGATCATCAAGCCCTCATGTACCTGGTAAAGAGGGCAATCATTCAAGGACGAGTGAGTAGGTAGCTACTCTTGTTGCAAGAGTTTACGTTCACAATCATTGTCTGGTTGGGAAAGAGCCATGCCATTGCTAACTAGTTGTCACGAATCAAGTCGAGTGAGCCACCTGACAATGTGAACGAGGACTTCTTTGATGCCCATCTATTTCAAATTGAAGCACTACCGCCATGGTACGAAAGCATCGGGGTGTACCTATCCACCTCTACTTTCTTGAGGGAGATGCCACCAAGGAAAAGCAGAAAGCTAGCCCTCAAGAGTTAAATGGGTTGCTATATAAGATGGGTCGTCATCAAGTGCTACGAAGATGTGTCTTGTAGGAAGAGATACCTAGAGTGTTGAAGGAAGCACATGAAGGTCTAGCTGGCAGCCATATGGGATTGGATGCTATGACATGCAAAATCCTACTTGTAGGGCTATGGTGACCAATGTTGCACATAGATGCCCATGAATGGGTAGTCGGTTGCGATACTTGCTAGAGAGACGACAAACCCCTAAACTAGACTACATGCCATTGTTCCCCTCATAGCCAAAGGAACTCCTCGAGAGGTGGGGCCTAGATTTCATTGGTTTGTTGAAGGTTATCCAAATACATAGATGCCAACACATCGTGGTAGCCATTGAATATCTCACAAACTGAGCAAAGGCGATGGCACTGTTGATGTGCTTTTTAGGACATATCAAACATAGAATAAAATACTAAGTGTTCTATCCTCTCTTGAACAAAAAAACCTCATATGCTAAATAATATGATCAAATGAGACAACTCTAAGGTTTACAATGCGAACAATTGACTTTAAGTTCTAGATAGACTTAGTGTGTTTGATGTGATATTGCTGGTAATCATGAAGGGACTTACGCTTATGAACACAACTGGAACATAGAAACTAAATTGACTTTGAAAATAAAAGGCAAAAGGAAAAGGGTTTAGAAATCTTTGCTAATCCTAAAGACAATTATGATAAAGGATGATGCTTTGATAGATGGATTCCATAATCAAGCTTTGCTTTGCCATGAGGAAACAACTACACAAAATTGATGCAATCTTTAAAGGATAACGAAGGATTTTCATATTGTAAACATTCATCAAATACCAAGACTGATGCAATTCAAGTGAACATCCACAATCGAACTAGTGCTTAATGAGGTGGTGAAAGTGAGATTTAGTGTAGTGACCTTTAGTTTGGCGTTATGGTGGTGGCTGTTATAACAACATTGGAAATGGCCTTCCATCACACTAAATCCAGTCGCATTCCTCTTTGTTGTGAGGAAGTTGTAGACAAGCAACTACAAACCATCTTCAATTGTGAGGAGTCTACAATAATGGGATTTGTCAAAGATCTTTGGGTGCATATGGAATTGGTAACTGTGATCATGTTTGGTCCAAGGCAAGCATTAGATTTTACTTTATTGCCAAGCTCTTGGTGGTTGTGCTCAACAAGAACTTGCAAACATGGCTTCTTCATTTTTTCCTTCTTGGTATCCATAGTGGGGTTTTAAATGCCCAAATTTGCCTTAATGGTTGGAAAAAGTGTTGGATGCTGCAAGGGAAGCCACAATGGTAGATGCTTATTTGGCGTGGAAAGGGATAGTGACAATATATTAAGAGCTTCAAGAAGTGCATGCCTACTACAAAGATATGGGCAAGGTTTTTGAGAAATCGGTGTTTACACATAAAAATTGGCCTTTGGAAGTTTCTACTGCAGCCATGATGCCTAAGCTCGTTGAAGGTAAAACAATTCTTGGTAAGCTATGACAAGAAATTATCAAGGGAGTGAAGTTCCTTGCTTTGAATGGTAGTTCTATAAGCCCTTCCAAGTGGTGCAACTGGGGATAGAGGAATTCAATTTAATTGCTAGGAGAGATTGGGGTGAATTTGTGGGTGGTGTGGATAAGTGGGGAATCCATGGCAATCCAAATTAAAGGTAAACAATTGATGGGGGTTTTTTGTTGGCCATCAAGTGATAGTGATTGATCAACTTTTTAGTGAATATCACTTGGGATAGAAATGTTACAAGTGGGTAGTTGTTTTCCCTTTTGATCAGATTATTGTGGTGCATCAACCAATGTATATGGCCTACTTTAGATGTAGTAATGTAAGAGCCATGATAGGAAAAATGAGGTTGTACTGTAAGCAGGACAAAACTATTCAAAATGGATGGCTATTTGGATTGGTAATGAAAGCAATAATATAAAGGTGTATAGCTTATTATATGTAATTAAAATGCTCAGTGTGAGGGCCCCAACAAAACACTCCACTTTATTAAAAAAACATCAAGATCAATAATGGTGTTAAGGTTAATGTTGTCATTTTATGACACCCTTGGTCCATCAGTAAGAATCGATCAGAGATATGTTCTATGGACTAGCGCGGCCCAAGTTGATCAAGGAGAGAAGAATCATGAAGTGTGAAGTGTTACCTTGTTCGGAGGAAGTTCCTCCCTTGGCCTTTTCTTCTTCCCCGGAACTCCGGAACCTCGGGGTTCCGAAGTTCTTTTCTCTTTGCCCTCTCTTTTCCCTTCTTTGGAACTCCGGAACCCCCAAGTTCCGAAGTTCTTTGCCCTTGTCTCTTTCCTTCTTTTTCCAGAACTTCGGAACCCCGAGGTTTCAAAGTTCTTTGCCTTAGCTGCTTTCTTTCCTGCTCTGGAACTCCGGAACCTCCAGGTTCCGAAGTTCCCTTTCTTCCCTTAGCTTTTCTCCAGTTTCCCCGGAACTCTGGAACCCCGAGGTTCTGAAGTTCTTCTCCCTTCCCTTTCCCTTCTCCGGAACTCTTCTTCTCCCTTCCCTTTCCCTTCTCCGGAACTCCGGAACCCCGAGGTTCCGAAGTTCTTCCCCTAGCTTAGCCCCTCCTTTCCTTAGTCTTTCTCTCTTTTTCCTCGGAACTCCGGAACCCCGAGGTTTTTGAAGTTCCTTGTCCCTTTTCTCCTTCCCTCTTCGGAACTCCGAAACCCCGAGATTCCGAAGTTCCTAGCCTTCCTTTCCTTCGCCTCTTCTCTTAAGCATCTCCTTTCCCTTTTCGGAACTCCGGAACCCCCAGGTTCCGAAGTTCTCCTTCTCTCTTTAGCCCTTTCCCTTTTCGGAACTCCGGAACCCCGAGGTTCCGAAGTTCCTTTGCGCAGTTCCCCGGAAATCTGGAACCCTGAGGTTCTGAAGTTCCCTTCCCTTGCCTTTCCCGGAACCCCGAAACTCCGAGGTTCCAAGGTTCCCTCCTCCCCCTTCTTCCTTCTCCCCGGAACTCCGGAAGAGAGAAGGCAAAAGGGGAAGGAACTCCGGAACCTCGAGGTTCCGAAGTTCCTTCCCCTTTTGCCTTCTCTCTCTAGTTCCTCCGGAACCCCAAGGTTCCGAAGTTCTTCCCTTGTCTTCCTCACTTCGGGAGTCCGAGCTTCCGAAGTCTCCGGTCTTCCTTCCGACGGGCGATTCTTCCAGATGGCGTGATCGACACCTCCGACAGTTTTGGTGACTTGTGCACTTTCTTTGGAGCCACAAGGGTGCATTAAGTGTTTTTGGTAGGATTTCCATCAGGAAGATATGGGGCCATGCTTGGTGACTTATGTCATGTCTGAATTTGGAGGGTTGGTCAATCCACCTTCTCAGGATTGCCTTTGGTGGTATGGCTAGGTTGCTTGCATGTACAAGCCAAATGCATGCACTTCCTTGCACTTCCAGACTGACATGCAAGGGTCATGATCACCACTGTAACCCATTTTTTTTATATAAAGGTTGTTAAGCCTCATTGTAAAGGGTTCTCTCCCTGCTGCCTTGAGCTTTCCTATGCTCTTTCTCTTCTCTTGAAGACTTGTAATTATTTTTGCACTTTTGCAATTGTAAGATTGGCTTTTGGCCTTATGATTAATTAAAAAATCACACCATCTTGCCTCCTTCTAACCTATGTATGTTGTGTTAACTTGTTTTTTGAGTGTGACTTGTGGTAATCCTTCTCCCCTCTTGACACTTACCAAATTCTAACCTCCATACATGCGTTTGGGTCACTTCTGCAATTGAAGTTGGGCATCTCTTGGGTTTTTTAGTTGGTTCCTTGTGCCATTTCGGTAGGGAGAGAAACAATCTCTTCTTGGTGCATCACCTCCTTTTATTTCAAGCAATTCTCTCTTCCGTTTACCTCTGCAAATTGTTAGGTAGGCTTAGGAATTAGTTTTAAAGTGTTGAGTTGGTTCAACACCTGCACCTGGAGTGAGAAGGAAGCAGGTTGCTGAGTTGATAGCTTAGCAAGGGTGCAAGCTTTTGTGATAATAGTTAATTGTTGGGAGTGGCATAGTGTGATGGTTACATTGTGGCATTGTGGTTCTTGCCACCAAGGTTCATACCCTCACTGGGGTGTTATTGCTAAGTGTTTGTAATGGGGATAAGGTCCCCCACTTGAGGCCTGATTGTTTCATAGCTCTGGTCAAAAGTGTTTACCCCCAAATAAAAAAAAAGAATTGGTGTTAAGGTTGATCATTGTTTAGTTCATGTTTTCAAATTGACCTAATCACTCAAGATTTGGTTTATGAAATCGACCTTAGATGTTGTCAAAGAAGGTGCCGTTATACTAGTTAGTAAACAATACAAATTTAGATTTTTAGTTGGGACTAATTTTGTTGATGAAACAGTGGTATATGTTCCTTTAAATGTGTGTGCATTTGTTTGGGCAGTCCATACTTATATGACAAAAAGGTAGTGCTCTTTATGAGGGCAAACAAATAGCACCTCATTGAAGGTGGAAAATATTTCATGTTGTATGCTTACCATCATAAGAAAACAACCTCTAGATGTCTTGGATTTTCATGGGAAGTTGAGTTGTAGTGCAAGAGTTGCCTTTGGTGGAAGCAAATGTTAAACAAATTCCTCTACATTGAAGCAACACACATCATATGGACAATTGGAAATGTTGACGCGTGTTTTGTGACCATGCCCAACACAGAATAAAGTTTCCCAATGGCTACCTTATCCTCTCTTGATCAAAGTCAAATGTATGCTAAGATTGTAGGAAGATCATACGATGACTCCAAGGTTTCGACTACGTACTAATGACTTTACGTGGATGTAAGCTTGTGTGGTGATGTAACTAGTAATCCAAGGGGACAGACGCACACTTCGAAGAAGATTTAGACTAATTTATAACTTTCAAGGAGATTTTTTGCTAATGATTAGGCTATGAAATGGCTCTTTTTTGGGACTTTTCGGTTGAATAATACTGAAAGTAAATGAGAAGGTTTAGAAAAAGCTACTCTAAAACTAATAACTCAATAGATAGCAATGTTTTAGGATAGGATCAACCATGCTTCACTTTGCCACTAGTAGACAACTACATGAAACATGTGCAATCTTTAGGGGATGTGTTTAAAAGATTCTAAACCGTCGATGAACCCCATCAAAGAACAATGTTCATCCAACAATCCAGGTCAAGCATACACATAAAAATAGCTTAGTCTAACCTTGCACTGTTGATAGAAATCATCTACCAACAAAAGGTATGAGCATGCGATCTTCTCCTTAGAACACTGCAATCAACTTCATTTGCCTAAGTGCTTGAAATAAATCTACTCTAAATGAGGAAAGTGAAACCATGCAAGCTATAAAATAACACGTGTACACCATCAGAGAACAATGTATCACAGTTTATTACTCAATAGCTTGTCGCAACAATTTCATATGATCTCCCCCTTTTACAAATGAAGGGGTCATCTCCTTATATAGGCCTCCAACCTTGATTACATGCAAACCCTAATTAGGGTTTAACCAAAAGATTCCACACACATGATGCAACAAGGTGGGAATAAACATTAATGACCCATCATGTCCACTATTAATTAATTACATTCTTGGAAAAAATGGCGTCCATTGTGCATTAAATGCACCATCAAGCTAGAAATGCCCATTGTGCAATAAATGCACCATCACCTCCAAAATCGGCTACATGCAAAAGATGCTCCACTACCTCATATGACGGCTGCCATGTAATGAATTAGCCGCCACCTTGGTCAAATATTCCTAGCAATGAATGCTCCACCACTTCATTTGGTCAAAAGATTCTCATCCTGAATTGGACGACGACTATCTCACTCATTAATGGCGAATGCAATGAATCTAGCAATGATGGCCTCCAATTCTCCTACACAGACACTGCATACTCTCCATCTTGAACTCCAACAAGGAAACATTTTCCAAATGTGCCTTGGAAAATGATTCCACAAAGATATATTCATGTAACCTACCCTTCAGAAAGTCAACTGTCAACTCATCTTCAGTTAATCCTCTGGCAAATAATGCCTCAACTGTTGGCAATTTAGAGGAATTGATTATGTGTTGCATTGATGTCAACACTAGCTGTTATGGTTGTTTACCGACTTTCGGTAGAAGGATTGGATTGGGAAGATTATCAGTTGATTGTCATCGGTATGATCTGAATGATGGAGTAAGTTTGTATGGATGGTTCATATGCTTCTGAAGTATGTTTCAATCAGTTGGTATTGACTTTGTGATTGGATGCTATCTTATGTTCTAGTAAGCCTGCTTTGTAGGTTCGGTAAGAGTTTCACTGACAGAGCTTTATTGAAGATCTTTGATGTAATGCATAAGTGGTGTTGGTGCAGCTTCTAGAAGGGATTCAGGATACTGATGGTGATTGTGTACGTGCCTCTACTTATTGGTGTCATTGCTTTGGCGTGTGTCGATCTAATTTAGGTCCGGTGCTCTCTAGGTTATGGACCGGTTTCATGAAACGTGTTGGTGGATCCTTTTGATGCACTTCCGGGATGTTTTATTGATTGGATGATATTTGTTTGGCCTTAGGCCGATATGTTCTATGATTTTATTTCAGGATTATGTAATGGATCTATGGAATTATCATTTAGGTGGCCGACCTAATTGTTTAGGTCGAGGGCTTGTATAAATATTTGTAAGATCTCATTGTAGATCATATAGGCAAGGAGCGAATAATGTAATAATCATTTGTGCAGAGGATTTGGTCAATCATAGGTGATCGAGTTGGGTTTATGTAAGAGGTTTTAGACCTTCGGTATTGAGCTTAACCGAAACTGTAATCTGGCATGTTTTGATGCCATCACAGGCAGTTCTTCTTTCCGGATTGTAGTCCAAATACTTTGAGGTGGTTGACCTCTTTTGTAGTCAATGAGACTCCATTATGATGGGCAGTGCGCTCTAGGCAGTGTGCCTTCCTGCATGTTCATGCCCCTATTGTAATCATATACTTTCTGCAGAAGTATCATCTAACTGTGGGTAGGATTTCCCACCGTGGTTTTTCCCTTTACCAGGTTTTCCACGTACAAATCATGGTGTTATGTGTTATGGTTGCATGGTATTGATTCTGTGGTTTTCAATTTTGCTTTAATGCTTTATCAGTTATTTTGGTAAAAGGTTTTAAGTGCTTTAATTCACATAATCTGTTAACAACTGATTCAGCCCCCCCCCCTTCTCAGTTGTTCACCAGTTATCCTAACATCAACTGCATTGAGGACTTCTCCTTGTATCTTTTGACTGAGTCCTTCAAAGATGTAGACTCCTTGCTAAATCTTTCAAAAAATTCCTTTCTAGTGCAGACGGCATAAGACCACTGCGAGAAGTCATAAACTTCATTCTCCTAGACCACCTTCCCATCAATCAACGTTTGCCTGGGAATACTCATTAATGCTCTAAATTGCAGAATAGTCATGTCTTGGTAAATGTGTACACCTTCCCATGAACTATTCGCCGTTTCTAGCCTGTTCAAGGTAGCCTAAATTCTCCATTGGATATGAGCCAAGTCTTCGATGAATTTTCCGGCTGAAGTGAAGACATCTTCCACCCACTCTTTAGAGCATTGAGCTCTTTACCTGACTTCTTCAATGCCATCAATAGATTCCTTAGGAAGAGAGGAGGGAAGTACAAAGAATGGATCTTCCTCTCTGAGTGGATACTTTAAACTCGACACATTCACATAAAGCCCTATTTTTGCCCTTCAACCTCTTAATCTTTTCTTTCATCTTTTTCATTTGCTCCTTCAATGCTAAGGAAGATTCATCAAAATCTTCCACCACCTGTGTTGTAGAAGCACGCCCTAAATTGACTTCTTTGATTACATACTCATTGGGCATGATTTCACTTCTATCTTTATCTACTCTAAGATCGGCCAAATGCAATGTTCTGGATCCTGACTTGTCCCTTGTAATCTTTGAAAACTTCTTGGTTGTCTTCTTCTCTACTGGTTTGTCAATTTTGCTCAGAAGTTTTTCCAATTCTTGTGCAGGATCCGTTTCTTCTTCGGGCTCTCTCCTCATTCTTTCCCTCAACCAGTTTGGAGTGGCTGCTGGCTGATCCTGCACTTCCTTGTCCATGTGCACTTGCTCCTGCGAAACTTCCTCCAAGTCTTCAAGAATTATTTCTATGAAACCATCCTGGTCCTGTTGTTCTAGATTGGGAGGAAGTTCCTACCTTTGAATTTTTTGGCTGAACAGGCCTGTGAGAAGCACTGATGATGAGCATGTCTTGTGCTTGCACATTATCAGGAACATTGTCTTGTGGCTGATTCCTTGGGACTTCTTGTGCGAACATTTCAACTTCTTGCACACTAGAGGGACTATTCAGCGATTGTGCTTCTTCCACTGGCCTTTTTTGTTGTGGCTCTTCCAGCTGGACTTCTTTCCTCTTCTTTGTTTGTGCCTTCTTAGGAACATTCTTTTCCTTACTTTGCTCAGCTCCTTCCTTGCGGAATTTCTCCTTCTTCAGTTTGGGCTTGTGATGACCCTTCCATGGCTTCACTATGGGAATCCCTGTTTCCCATCAATTGGTAACTCATGCGAACATTTCTTGCCTTCAGCCTTGTGATGTGCTGATCAACCCAATGCCTTGTGAATTTTAAGACTAGTCTAGTCAAAACATCCATATCATTAACTTTTGGTTCCAACCAATCTGAAGCCTGAATAGGCTTATCCTTCAAATTTTCAAATTCTGGTTGAACTACATTCCCATCCTCCTTGACTTGATCTGGCACCTGAATAACTTCACAAAGTCTGATCATGTCAAGGGACAATTTGGAGAACATCCTCTTTTTGATTTCAAGATCATCCTTAGCGTTGGCCCAGTAGTCCTCCAAGTGGAATTTGTGCTTGAACTTCACTCCAACAACCATCCTTGTTTTGTTGTACAGATCAAAGTAAGATCTGGCCGTATGGGATGTCAGGTGATAAAATGCCAATTCATCTATGGAATTTTCAGCCGCCGCCAATGTCAGACACTTTTCTACATAATCGCCTACGACAATAGGAAATTCAATTGACAACTTCTTCTTCTTCTTCTAAATCTGGTCGTAGGACGTCAACTGTTTGGTGAGCTCCAACAACACCATTTTGTTCGTCGGATACCTTGGTAGCTTATGTGGCTAAAAAGAGAATCCTTGGACCCGGATATAGGTAAACTTTGGAAATTGAATATATGAGGCTCTGTACTTTTGTATCAACGTTCTGGCTGCCTGTGACAACCTTGTATGGGGTTCATCTTGTAATAATCTGGTTAAATGCATGGTGAAGGTGTCGCTGACTAACTTGAAAGATGTAGTGCTGTACAAATGTAATTGTGGATAGCATTGGTGAATCTTCAATTGACCTGATCCACATCCCGTGGGTCCCTTTCCTGGCAAGCTATTGAATTTGCCCATTCTTGCTAGTCAATGGATGACATATGAACTCATGTAAAAAGATTGGGTATGCTTCTGCTTCAAATTCTTCAGCTTCTCATGCAAGTAGTGGCTGATCAATCTTGCCCAATCCACTATCCCATTGCCTTCCATTACTTCACCGATGAAGAAAAACATCCATGTTTCAAACATGAAGGCATGTGGACATCCCATAATCCTACGTAACATCATCATAAGGTCACTGTATTCCTACTTGAAGTCAAAGCTGGTGATTTGTTTGGGCATCTTGGAAATATGTGGCCTTGATTTCTACATCTAGACTTTATTGATTATTTTAGCACATCTTTCCATGCCAGCATCATATATCATCGCAACTCTATCTTTGGTTCTGTAAGTCATGGATTAGAATGCTGGAATCCCAAATGTCTCTCCAATTGCTTCGGCTGTCAAATTAGTCAGAAGCTTGCCATCTGATGCATAAATTGCTCTTATTTTAGGATTATAATGCTTTGTGCACTCCAAAATCAGCTCTGGGCATTGAATGGCTGGAGGGAAGCCGACAACTGAGACAATTCTGCTCTTGACAAACCTGATAGCAATGGCTGACGAAGCATGTCCAGCTGCTCCAAATTTTTTTGTTCTGGAACGCTTCTAGTTGGAAAGTTCCTAAGTTGGTGTCGTTAATCTCCTTCCACTTTGAAATAATCTTGGACTCTAGAAGGAATCCTTTCATCTCATTCTTGATCTGCGCTTGCCAGGAAGTGCTTGCAGCCTTGCTGGATTCAGCCATTCCTACAAAACAAAACAAAATAACATTAAAATCATCATAAGGAATTTAATAAATTGATGAAGAAGGAATTCTAGCATGTAAATTCCCAATTTGGAATAAAATGGAACCTTCGCGAACAAGAACTTTTGAAAAAATAATAAATTATTTGCTTCTGACTCTTCTCCACCTCTCTAACTTCAAATTTCTCCAAAAACCTGCATGAGAAATGAATTCCAATCTATCATTTAAATAGAATTTCCTTACCAAGTTGCTAAGTTGGCGAAAGTTTAAAATTGGCCATTGTATTTAAGATGCGTCATGTTTCCCTTGACAACTTGCCATGCAAATGGGTCTCGCGATCAAAGTTGAGTTCGAAAATGGAAATTTCCATAATTTCTTAAGTTGTGTCATAAATGCGAAATATTCTCTTTGCATGTCACCAACTCACTGATTGCGAAAATCTTTCCATCTTGGATTCATAAAAGATGTTTTGAAAGATTTTCCTTTCCTGAAAGAATTTTGTTGATTTTTCCACTTGGAAAGAAATCTCGTTCGTCTGGATTTTCATGAGAGAAAATTTTTGTAGAGAGGTTTTTTTTTCTGGAAGAATTTTTTTCATGTTTTTTGAGTTCATCTTGTCTTGAAGGAGATTTCTGATCAATTCATCACCTTTCCTATTGTTTAGGAATTTTTTCATTTTTCAGCTCGGGAATTTAGGAGAGAGAAAACTCTCACTTGGTGAATTTTTCCCGTGCCTTGGAATTTCTTCATCTTTGGCGAATTTACTTCTTGAGAAGGGAATGTTTTGAATTTCTCTCTTACTTTGAATTATTCTTTCACTTTTCATCCTTGGGAAGAAATCTTGAAATCTTGGCATTATTGGTGCAGGGGCACCTAGGCGCTCAAAGGGACCTATTGAGGTCTTGAGTTTGTTTTGTGTTCTCAGATGTTATATGTGTGTAATAAGGTCATAAGGACCAATTTTCATTGTTCTCTCCACATTTGTAAGGCCTTGGTGCCAATGGTTCATTTGTAAGCAATTAGGACCTAGTTGGTCAAATCTTGGTCAATAACACCCTAAGTGTGAATATGAGTGGAATCAATGTAAAACTTGTTTGTAAACCATATATGGCCTATATGTGATATTCATGAGGTGTTTAGGGAGGTTTGGTCAAGTAGATTTCAAAATTGTAAAAGTTGCAAAAGTGTGTTATTGACTTTTGCACTTTTTCTTGTCAAATTAGGCTAAACACTTGTTCCAACGGCTAATTGATTTGAAAATCAGTTATAGCCTGTTGGCTGGTTGTAATAAGGCTATATATGCCTCCCTCGAACCAAAGCAATGGTTGCTGGTTAAAATTTGGAGATTGGCAATAAGAAATTGTTGGTTTTGCACTACATTTTCACGGTTTTTTCCTGTAACAGTCAATTTGTACGGCATTGTACAGACAGGGAATGGACTAACCTAGGCATGGTTGGATAGCCTGGTGAATAACCTTTCATTTGAACCTGGTTAGGCTTTATTTCATCAAGTCTAAGCGAAGATATTGAACTTTTAGTGACAGGAGGTCTGAAATCCTCACTGTCTTGGGTTTTTGTACAAATATAACTTCGTACTCCACCAACGGTAGAACTTGGTGAAAGTATGGGGTGAGGGGTCCATCGTAAGATTTTGGTGGTAGCAGAGCGAGCAATGAAGTTGGCCAACTCAAAAAATGCAATAATCAGTCTGGCATCCCTATGTGACAAACTGTGAAAAGAGGGTTTTGACTGTAATTTGAGTGTGTGGAGGAAATTTAAGAGGTTTAGACACTGTTGAATGGTGGATTGGGTGGTTTGGAGGCAAGTTGGAAGTGTTCCACGTGGTGGTTGGGTTGGGTGAAGAGTTTTGAAGACACTTGCTTTGTAAAAGTGTCCTAATTGGTCTATTAGGTCTCTACAACTGTTGTAGTTTGACACCAGCAGTTCAAGGCATCCCATGGTAGTTTGATATATTCTTTAGGTCTCCCTAAAGGGTATCAAAAAGTGTGTTTGGTTTGTGTCAAGAACCAAGGGTTTGTGAGTTGTAGTCCATTTTTACCAGGAGTAGGGCTACTAGGCCTAAAAGGCTTGCAGAGTAGTCTGACCTATACAAGGAGTTGGGGGTCAGGTCTTGAGTGCATTTTGGTTTCTTGGAGTTGTCCAAGGTAAAATTTGAAGTCCCCAAACCACTGTCCTAGTGTTACCTTGTAATGCTCATATATCAAGAATGGTTGGAGTAGGTCTAATGAGCAAGTTTGTCTCATTGTAGTGTTGAGTTGTCACTAAGTGTATTGGTGGGTGTTTGGTTGGTCAAAAGGGATTGAGAACATCTAGGTCCAAGTGTGGTCATGGTCTAAAATGATCTATACCAAGTTGTGTTTGATAGCCTTGTAAGGTTATGTTGTTGGCATCTGTCCTAGGAGCTCTGCATCAATTATCTTCCTGAATCTTGAATTCATTTCAACTTTGCGTTTTCTTCCTTTACCTTGTTTGGCGCCCACACTCTATACTTGGGCCGAAATTTCACTTGTTCAAAAAAACATAAAAATAAAAAAATGATGTGCTTGGGAGGAAAATCCTCCATTACCCCAGTTTGGCGCCCATATCAAGACTTGGGCGGAATTTGAATCATGTGGAGGAATTTCGTTATGGAGGAGAATTCCTCCTACACCTTAGTCTAGCGCTCACCCTCTAGCCTTTGGCGGCAATCACATGCTGTGGAGGATTTTCCACTTTGGAGGAAAATTCCTCCTTCACCCTTGTTCAGCGCTCTGACCCTTGACTTGGGTGGCATTTTCATGTGATGCAAGAATTTTGCCTAAGGAAGAAAATTCCTCCTTGAGGCCCATTTGGCGCTCCATCTCAGTCTTGGGTGCTAAAACCACCATGTGCAGGAATTTGGTCTTTGGAGGAAAATTCCTCCACAACCTCAATTTGGTGCTCTCACCAGGACTTGGGCGTTGTTTTCATGATGTGGAGGAATTTGAGTATTTCTTGCTTTTCCTCCATGCCTTGGGTTTGACGCTCTTGCACTAATTTGGGCGCCATTTCTAGGAAGTGAAGTATTTTTGCTTGGAACTTAAAAACTTTCCTGACTTGTTCATTTCTTCACCTTTCCAGATTTGGGTGCCATTTTTGGTTTTGAAGTAGATTTCTCTGCCTTATAAGATTTTTCATGCTTTTCCACTTCAAGAAAGAAATTTGTGCTTAGCCATTTTTTGATCAACTTTCTAGATTTAGACAAGGATTTTCAAGAATGTTCTACCTTCAGTGTCATGACCACTGCCTTAGGTGGACTTGCCAAAAATAGACTTACTAAAAATAGTAAGTACTTCAAAACATCAAAATTAGGGCAAACCAGGATAGGATGACACTTACTAAAAATTTGACACTTACTAAAAATAGATACTTACTAAAAATAGAAACTGCTAAAAATAGTAAGTTTGGATTTTGGCCAGATAAAGACAATCCAAGACAATAGTGAAACTTACTAAAAATAGTAAGTGCTCAGGATTCACTCAAATTTCACTGGTAGCTTCCTTGAAGGGCTCTGATTTCATTGCAACATTCCGATTTTCCAAAACCTTAAGGAAAAGACCTCAAACCTAAGTCTGAAGGGCAAAACCGTAAAATAGGCAAAACAGGTTCTAGACTTAGCCAAATTCGCTCAAACGACTTGCAGACAATTAGTATTCATAATACAAGCCATAATTACCATATTTAAGCTCTGATACCAATTGTAATGCCCCCTGTTAGGGTCTGCCTGTTTCCCAATAATTAATCATACATTTTATGCATTATTATGCCTTAAATCAGATTATTAAAACTAGGGAACAATTAGTATTCATAATACAAGCAATAATTACCATAGTTAAGCTTTGATACCAATTGTAATGTCCTCTGTTAGGATCTGCCTGTTTCCCAATAATTAATGACATATTATTATGCCTTAAATCAGATTATTAAAACTAGGGAATAATTATTATTCATAATACAAGCGATAATTACCATATTTAAGCTCCCAGTGATTTCCTAATTATCAACCCTAATGAAGGATGGGGAATTACTTGTTACGGCACTAGGAAACCATTCTCCACAAATAGGCCCAAGGGTTTTAGGAACACCCATCCATACCACCTCTTGGACTCACCTATTTTGGGATGGAATTACTACCCTCCTAACAAAACTAACCTATCCCCATGAGGGAAAATAAAGAATGATTAAGGATTAGGTCTTTATATGGTAATCTCTCTTGCATTATGAATATCTATGTAAATAAATGAAATTAAGCATAATTGTCAAATAAATCTGATTCTCCTATTGTTAACAAATATAAATCTTATTGGCATTATCATTGTTATACGTATCTATAAGAATTAATGAAACAGTCTATATTATAGGCCATGTCCCTAATTCCCAATAGAATTAAAATATAATATTCTGTAATAAACATTAAGTTTATGGAAGAGATACAGCATACCAATCTGCTGTCACAATAACGATTGCAATAATCTAGATGATCTTCCCGTAAATTAGTATTCTGTTCCTTCGACACCTCTTGCTTGCTTCTCCATCATGTCTTAATACCTTAGCCTTCTTCTCAAAGTGTGTGATCTTTAGAGTGGCTCCCTTTCATGAGGGATCTAATCTCTTCAAAGGTGCCCTTTCATTAATTGTTAGTTAATTAATTTCTTACAAACTTGCCTCTTGGAAGATCACATTATTTACAAAATCATTACTAAAATAAAACCACATTACTCCTCAAGATCGTACTTGTTGTCCTCATTTTGAATTTTAAAAAATGTGACAACCCTTACAAATTTTTGCTTAAAATGCGTCATTTTTGTCTCCAAGGTGTAAGAGTTGAGAAATACAACACCATAGGAGCCCAAATGATCTCTGCAAGCTGAAATAAACCTGTTACAAGGAGAAGGAAGCAACAAAAAAAAACCAAATACACAGAAAAATGCTCAAAAGGATTTAGAGCTCAATATTCACAAAAAAGTGTAATGTAAAAATGATACAAAGAAAAGAAATTAACCTCTAATAGGTCAAGAAACCCTAAAAGGGAAACCTAGGCTTGCACATAATAATTAATAAAAGAATTAAATTATTATGCACCTAATGTTAGCTTAATTGTAAAAGAGATAAAGGGAACTTAATTAATTAAACAAATGTTGTTTAATTAATCAAGTAAAGACCCGATTACTCTAACACCCGCCCTTAAGCTAAACTTAGGGAGAAGCTACAACCTAGAACAACTATTGAAAGCAGGAAAGATGGGTCCCGACAACAAGGCCTGATCAGGTACCCAAATACAATGAAATCTCTATGAAACAGAGAAAAAGGAGAAAACCCAGTGGGAAAAAACTTCTCTCCAAAAAGAGATAAAAGAACATGCTGAAAGAAATATGAAGGAAGGAAGGCCTCATAAAGACCCCCCAAGGACAACTTCCTTCACCCCAAGCATAGAGCGCAACTGAAGATAGTGCGGCAATGCAAAAGGTTTCGTGAAGATGTCTGCAACCTGCTTGGCAGTGGGAATGTGCTCCAGAATGAGAGAACCATCGTGATTCAATGGGTGGATGAAATGCATGTGAAGCTCAATGTGCTTCGTTCGCTGATGCTCTACCGGGTTGCGAGAAATATGAATAGCACTCTGATTGTCACACCAAAGAATAGTGGGACTATCAGGAGGAAAACCAAACTTAGTCATCAACTGTCGAAGCCATAAGATCTCCTGATTGGCGAGCACAGCAGCTCGGTACTCAGCCTCTGTAGATGATAATGCATGAGCAGTCTGCTTCTTGCAAGACCATGTGATAGGACCAGAGCCAAGACAGAAAACAAAGCCAGAAGTAGACTTCTGATCAGTGACATCACCAGCCCAATCTGAGTCAGTGTAGCCAACAATGTGAGGTTCTCCTGATGTGTAGTGAATGCCATGAGAAATAGTGTCCCGAATGTACCGCAAAATACGTTTGGCAGCTTGCCAATGACTCTCATGAAGATCATGGGAGAATCGAGAGACAAGGCCAACCGCAAAGGAAAGATCAGGACGAGTGTGCGTCAGGTACAACAAACTGCCTGTAAAGTGTAGAATCTACTGAAGGAGTGGAGCAAGTAGTAATCAAAACAACCCCCGATTGAAAAGGAGTGGGAGCAGGCTTGCAATCAAGCATGCCAATGCGTTGAAGCATGTCAAGAGCATACTTCTGCTGGTAAATGAAGATCCCATCAGAAGACTGAAATACCCGAAGACCAAGAAAATAGTGTAGAAGACCGAGATCAGTCATGTAATGTCCCCTTCTCCGCAGTGATTAGTTCAGCTGGCCATTAGCCTATTTCGGAGGCCCGTAGGCTAGTCAGGAGTAGAAATTAGGGTTTCCTATTTTCTAGGAGGATTCTTTGGTGTTTTCAGGGGGTGTATGTGGGAGTTTGACAGTTTGGATTGTGGATTCCTTGTGGGTTTTCAGAGAGCTTCAGGATGGTTCGACATGCATCTGCATCAGGTGACTTTTTCTGGACTTACTATTTTTAGTAAGTGCGATGACTACTCAGAATGTGGTTAAAATCACTTTGGAAACACTTACTATTTTTAGCAGTATGCTATTTTTAGTAAGTACTATTTTTAGCAGTTCTATTTTTAGCAGGATGTCAGTAGGCTTATTTAGATGGCTATTTCCAGCAGGTCAGTTTGAACAGTTGGTCTTCCCTCATTTTTTGGTGCTATTGTTGGCAAGGGTTCCTCAGCTTAGTTCAGTGACTATTTCTGGCAGGACAATTCTCTCAGCTTGTTTCCCCATATCCTTGGAGCTTGTTTTGGTAGGTTCAGTATTTGATGAAAAATGGTGTTTAAAATTAAATTATAACTTAAGGCAAAGGTTGGACGATCTATTTAAAAAGGATTGCTTAAGTTATATTTATATGTAAGTCATTTCCTTAATTCTATATTGGGCGATTTATTGTTGAGGAAAAATACTTTATAAAGTGAAATATTAATAAGGCAAGATGGACGCCTTATGGAGAAATAAGTTAATTTTATAATATATTTCACTTATCTACCTTGGATGCCACATTATGATTTTATTGTCATTTTTATAAAGAATATTTGCTCCTATGAGAAGGTCGATTTGGAGAAAGGAGAAATGAAATGTAATTTCAAAATAATGTGAAGTGAATGTGCATTTGGGTTTGGCGTTCATTTGGAGGGAATGTGAATTTGAATTTGAGCCCTCAAAATCTATAAATGAGAGTGTTGGGTTTCTCATTTGGCATCTCAGACAATTTACACCGTTATGCTGTCGGATTAACTCCAGACAATCTTCGAGGGTGAATACCTCCTAGGGCTCTTGACAGACTTCGAGTGTGAGACATCACTCCTAGTTGTGATTGGATTTTTTGAATTTGTGGTTCGATTTTAGTGTGCATTTTCTGATTCCCAGAGTGGTGTAGTAAGTTTTGGAGCAATGTTCCCCCCTGAGTTTCAGTGTTGCTGGTTTTTGGTGTGGCTGAAGCGAAGATTCGATCGTATCTCCTTGCCTGTGCAATCGATTATTCTGGGTAATAGCTCGTTGGAAGCGTATCTGGAGGGCAATCATTCTTCTACCTTGGCGTTTCATTTGGTGTTCTTTCTGATTTTTGGCTGCAAATCGAACTTTCCAGCTGGGTTGTACCATCTCTTGGCTGCCTTGGGTTGCGTGTTGGCTGTTTTTGGTGTTCGCGGTGCAAGTTTGAGTCTCTGGTTGCATTGCTTTAGTCATAGCTTTCATTTGCTTCCATTTTTGTGTCATTCGGAGTTGATTTGGAGAAGTTATGAGCATTTTGGGGTGTCCGTAGCTTGCTGGTCTGCGTGTTTTCTGTGCGTGTTATTGATTTTCAGAATTTCATAGTTGTGTGTTAGAAGAGCTTTTTGGTGTGAGTAGTCTACGTTGGTTTGGGAGTGATTATCTATTATTGTTGCAGCTGTTGGACTTGTTATCAGCACTTGATTCTTCATTCTATATGATTGTAATGCTAGTTAGTAGTACTAACAGCAAAGTTATGTTATTTCTTAGTCCCACTGCATAAGTGGAAGAGGATGGCTATGCCGCCATTTTTTGGGATAGTGATATTTCATGTATTGATAATCCATAATGTGCATTGTAAAGCTAGTTAGTAGTACGAACAACTATATTTTGGATTATTGCTTGTAGTCCCACTGCGTAAGTGGAAGAGGCTGGCTTAGCCGCCTATTTTGAATATTTTGTAATAGTGTCCTCCCGCTACATAAGAGGTTGAGTTGATTGTAATGTTGTCCTGCTGAATAAGTGGTTGAGTTGATAGTAAATTTCATTTCTAGTCCTCCCGCTGCAGAAGTGGTAGAGTGATTGTTCTTCAGTTTCTTGTATTATCCTTGGCTGGTTTACCGCCAAGTGATCTTCAATATTCTCCATATCCCGCTGAAAAGTGGAAGGGGTTGGCTTGCCGCCCGAGCATTGTGTTATTTCCAGTTATTTGAAGCTAACGATCCCCTCAACACCTTATGCTCTCACCTTCCCATATTGGGCACTCAGTGATCAGAAAGTGGAAGGGTTACAACTTCAGCATTATTGTATCTTGATTTCCTAACCTTAACGGGTTCTTGTTGTGATTGTAACTGGAAACAAATTGAAAAAAATTGTTGGGGATATTACAAGTCATCTCAAACTGGTCCATCAAAGTTCGCTGAACATGCTGAATCATAGAGGATGAGCTACCTGTGATGAGGAGATCATCAACATATAGCACAAGAATCAGGATCTCACCCTCAAGAAGCTGAATGTACACTGTGTGATCGGAATGACATCGTGTGAAACCAGTGGAGAGCAAGAAAGAGTCCATCTTCTCATACCAATCCCGAGGGGCCTGTTTGAGACCATACAATGAACACCGAAGTCTGCAAACCAAATAACTGTCCTGCACAAATCCCTGAGGCTGCTCCATATAGATTTCCTCCTGTAGGTCCCCATACAAGAAAGCACTCTTCACATCCATCTGAAAAACGGGCCATCCCCTAGAAGCTGCAAGGGAGAGTACAAAGCGAATAGAGTTCATCTTGGCGACAGGGGCAAATGTCTCGGAGTAATCAATACCCTCAACCTACGAGAAACCCTTCGCAACAAGACGTGCTTTGTACTTATCAATCGAACCATTAACAACATACTTAGTGCGATACAACCAACGACACCAAACCATCTTTCTGCCCTTAGAAAGAGGACAGAGATCCCAAGTATTATTCCTCATCAAAGAAGAATACTCCTCCATAGCACAATCCCACTCAGGGTGTCCTGTAGCCTCTGAAAACTTCTAAGGAACATTTGAAATGGCATGACTCAAAAGATTAGAACCCACAGTATGAGAACGGGTGTGACGAGTATCTGAAGGATCACCGGCCATAGATCCTGCTGCCTCAATAGCAAAGCGAGCCCACTTGGGCATCTGAGGTGGAACAAGTGGAGGTGGGGATGGTGGATCATCAGCAGCATATAATTTCCTTACTTGCCATACCACAATTTGTGAATCTCCCAGCACGTGCAAGGTCTTTGCCCCTTTCTGGATTGCAAGGAGCAATCCATGGACCAATGATTCGTATTCGGCTACATTGTTAGTGCAGGGGAATTGCAGCCTGTATGCCGCCAGGTAAGCTTCTCCAGTTGGACTAATTAATTCAATTCCAGCGCCACTCCCATTCTTGGATTTGGATCCATCGAACCTTAAGGTCCACATTTGATTAGCATTTTGGATTCGGGGTGGTTGAAGAGCTTCTTTCTCCTTTTCTTCCTTTTGAGAATCCTTGTGATCTGGAACTACCCTGGAAGGGGCTCCAGGATTATTGGTCTCTACCATATTTGCTATCGCTGGATTTGAGGGGGCCACTTTTACTACTTGTTCAATAGCAAGTTTACACATCTCGCAGGTAAGTTCTGAATGGAAGGTGTTATGGATTCTGCACCAATTGGGTAGCAATAGATCACGGGTGCCAATGCCTTTGCCCAACTGGGTTTCTTGCTCTACACTTCTCATGACGAACTCTCTGAAACTATCAAACATATCTTTACCTCCACCTGGCTGTTCTTCAGGATCATCTTCAACAAGAATCTCCATGGAATCAGGCATTTCTTTTGTCCGTTCCATGTTTGTTGAGCCATGCAGCATCAAAATCTCCTCAACCTTGGGCCTGTAGGTACCCAAGTCGGTCTCCAGAAACAGGATGTCATTGCCTTCTCCATATTCAGTGATTGTTAGTCGCAATTTGGGCATGCTATCAATTCGGATCTGGTTAGGAACGCCCTTCCATGGAAGCCACATGTGGGAAAAGTCGGTAGAGATATATCCATTTAACTTCCTCGACCAATCTCTACTTAGCAACATGCCATATCCGTCCGGGATATCCACTACTGAAATGTCAATACAACTCTGCACCCTAGGGTCAGCGGCCAATTGCATGTGGATGTTGTTGAGCTCCCCAACAACAGGTACTTCAGTCTTGTCCAGCTGTGTGACCTTGTTTGTATGTAAAGGCATTATCCCGAGTTTCGGACACACTGCCAATGGCATTACGTTGCTTGAAGCACCAGAGTCTATCAAGCAATTGTGTAAGAGTTTGCCAAAAATCCTGACAGAGACCAGGAAAGGAGCAGGCTCATCCCTTCCAGTGTAACAAATTGTGGGCTTCCTTCTCTGTTCTCCGCCATTGATAATTTCTTGGTTCCTCGCCTCTTGCTGTGAATCTTGTCCTATAGCTAGTGCTTGGATGATCTTTGTAAAGGTTGGCTTTACAGGTTCACTAACCTTCTGAGTTGTTTCTTCTTCCCTTGTTATAGGGGTATTTTGCAGGGCTGGTTGAGTTGTTGCAGGATGCTCTTGTGGATCACAGGGATAACTCTGCACCATTCCGATAAAGCTTGGGGGCTGCTGCGGAGCATTGAATGCATCGGGAAAAGCTTGTGGTACATCCTGAACAATATTTGTGTTTGATGCCAGGTTTGAATTGTTGGGCGTATTCCTTTGAACATTCGTCATGGCTTGCGGGACACTCCTAGGTACTGGAGCATCGCTCAGGCTTCCCAACAACGAATCTCTCACCTCGGGGATTTTCATTAATTCGAACAAAGGCAAGCTTATCTTAATCTTCTTGAACTCTTCCAGAACGTAAGAGCTTACTCATTTTAATTCTTCCCTGGGAGGATTATCTGGTTGTCTCTTTTCTGCAGGTTGAGCGGATGGCTGGACTCGTTCACTCTGAGAAGCAACTGCTTGTCTGTACTCTGGTGAATCCCTCAGCGGACTAGGAACATTGCTGGCGTTGGGATTGGGAGGAGTTGAGAAATTATTTGGAGGGATAGAAGACATGAGTGGCTCATGGTTCTGGTAATTTCTCTGATATGCCCTTGGAGCGGCATTTCCATTTGTTTGTTGGAGTGCTTGAACTTTGCCAACCGCCTCCACTAGAACATTATTATTCAATGGAGGAAAAATGTATCCATCTTTAACCTGAGGCTTGTCAGGCGAGGCTTTTGATAATCCTTGATATCTTGGGGTCTCCACAGGGCCATTTGTTGATGCTGGTGGGAATCTGTAAGATCCCTGTGGTGGTGTGTAGTCTTCAAATTCAGGTGGAAATCTGAAATCCTCTAGAATGAGGGCTTGGTCATATCTTTGTGTCGGGACTATCTCATATCCCGTTGTTGGAGGATTTTCAGGACCTTCGGAATTCCTCATTTCTTGCCGGAAAATATCAGCAGCTACTTGAAATTCATGACACTGCAGCTCAGAATGCTGGATGGTACTGTGCAGCCTACACCAGGTTGACAGGGTAGCTTCTGTGAGAAATTTCTTATCTGCCGGCCTGTTGTCGGAGGGTGGCGGATTGTCCAGCGGTGAAGGCACACCCCCATTATTTGGTGTTGTGTTCCATGCTTTCTTATGGAATCCTTGATTATTATTGTTATTTTGAAAACCATGATTGTTGTTTTGATGCCCGGTATTATTTCCTTGATGGTTTTCATGATGGTTTGGAGGGTTATTATGATACCCTTTGTTGCCCCCTTGGTATTGCTGATAATTTCTCTGCATGCTTTGCATCTGGTTATTCTGATTTCTAAGGTAAGTCACTTCAGTAGACAGCTTTTTCACTTTCTCTATCAATTCTTTCATATCATCCCTTTCTTCTTGGGTTCTGGATGGAGTGGCTGTGTTCTGCAGATAGACTGGCTGCGATGGCGGGGCCTGTGATATTGGGGCCCCTGGATGAGGCACCAACTGGTTCGCTGGCACGGGAACTGGATTAATAGCAGGGAAATAATTTGCCACACCAACTTGTGGATTATAAGGCATCGTTCCTGCAGCAGTCGCTGGTGATCGTAGGCTAATCTTGAAAGCTTCATCATAGGCTGCCTTCAAATCAGCGGGGTTGGTTTGCTGGACAAACATAGAGGTGAAACAGTCCAGCGTAGCATAGTATATATTTCTGGCTGCTTCATCATTGACATTGTAAGGGGAGCGTAGCTTGGAGTAGGTTCTCTGGAATCTGTTGTTAAAGGCGCCGATTGGCTCCCGTTCTTGTCTCCTTACTTCGATAAATTGCCGATACACTTCTCCTGGGGAGACAGGCAATCTGAACTTCGCCAAGAATGTGTCTTTCATTTGTTGCCAAGTTCCTACAAAATCCACCGGCAGGTTGATGTACCAATAGAATGCCTCTTTGCCCAAAGAATATGGAAATAGTCGGCAGGTGACATCCTCGTGTTGGATATCTCTATTCTGGAGAGTATCTTCAAACACTTTAATATGTTCTTCAGCAGTACGATTGACATCATTAATGTAGAACTTTGTGCAGAAATGCTCTGGATTCTTTGGCATGTCAAGATATGCGGCAAAAGAAGCGAGCGGTGAGGCATTCACAGGACGCCAATTCAATCCCGGGGCTTGTTGTTGTTGTTGTTGTTGCTGCTGTTGTTGCTGGTGTGCCATTATAGGTGTCGGCTGCTGCTGAACAACTGGTGGTGTTGGTGCTTGAATGAATCCTTGCTGAATACCCGCACCAGCCACTCTTATTACTGTTTGCTGTGATGGTGGGGTCTGGAACAAACGTGTAAGATCTTCAACACTTGGTGAACCTTGACTTGAGGATGTGGTTTCCTTCTTCCCACGTCTGGGCTTGAATGTAAGCTCTTGGAATTCCTTTGCTCCTGGGGTAGATCGCAGAATCCTTTGATGTCTTTCTGGTGAGAATGAATTGATATGCTCCAGCTTCTTGGATTACCGGAGGCGGGGAGCACGTGGAGCAAGCAGAAACCTTTGGTTGAGCAAATCTCTTTCAATCTCAACAGCGATCTCAATAGCCTTCTCTCGTTCTCCTTGCAATACTAGCCGAATTTCGTTGTACTGTCCTTCGCTTCTACTTATCTTCTGAGCTAGATATCTAAGTCAGCAATGATATCCTCCTGATGATTGTGAAATCCCAAACCAGGCTGTAGAACAGGAAGTGAACTTCCAGTGCCAGGTAGCACCATCTTGAGTCATAATTTCTTCTTCGAACAATAAAATTTCTTCTTCAAATAAAATCCAATGCCCTCCTTCTAGCGTCGTTGACGTGTTTTTTATGGCAGCGTCTAACACAGAATAAAGTTGCCCAACGGTCACTTCACTCTCTCTTGATCAAAGTACGATTGAATGCTGATATTGCAGGAAGGTCAGACAATCGACTCCAAGGTTCCTTTATGCTACAGACGTGACTCAGTTGGCTGATGTGATTGCTGGTAATCCAAGGGGGCCTTACGTATGTTGAAGAAATTTTATGCAAGCTCAAGAATTCTTTATACGGATGATTTGCAATAAAGCTCTTAGTTTTAGATCTTCGGGTTTTGAATAATGCAGAAAGTAAATAGGAACAAAGCAGAGAAAGACTAAACTAAAAGTAATCTAAACCTATGAACAAAGAGACGGGATAACTTGCGCAAAATCCAACCACGCTTCGCTTTGCCAGCAACGCACAACTAAATGAAGGCGGTGCAATCTTCAGGGGGTGTGTTTAAGGATTTTCAGATCATCAAGAGAAACCATCAAATCGAACAACTTCTCCTGATAATCGAAGTTAAATCTACACATAAAACGGAGGCTCAGGCTAACTTTGCATGGTATGCAACAATCAGCTGCATACCAAAAGTATGAGCACGAATTTTGCAACAAGCAATCCTATCAGATCCAGTTCATCTAACAGCATAAAAGCAAATCTAATCTATGAAGAGAATGAGACCATGCGAGCTCCAAAACAACACAAGAACACACCAACAATTGAACAATGTATTAAGTGTTTGCTTCAAAAACTCTTAGCAACAATCTTTGATGATAGTCTCTCCTGATTACAAATGAGGGGGTCACCCCCTTATATAGGCCTCAAGCCATGATTACATGCAAAACCCTAATTAGGGTTTGCCCTAAATATTCCCCACTCAAGGTGCAACAAGGTGGGAATCTGCATTAAATAACCCATTACGCCCATTTACAATAAATTTAAAAGAGCCTAAAATAGCGCCCATTAGCACATTAAGTGTGCCCCATGATGATGATCATGCCCAGAATATAACTGACGTCGTCATAAATGCCTATCACTCTCCAAGCGACGGTGACATGCAAGAAGAATCCGTCATAAAACCATAATGAGAGGACGACATGCAAGAAGATTCTCTATCCTATGGTGGCATGCGTTTACTGGTCCCACGCCTAGTCAATGTTCCTTCAGCCATAAATACGCCATCACTATTCAGTCAAAAGACTTTCGTCCAAAAATCGACGACCATTATCTCGTTCATTAATGGCGTATGCAATGAACCTACCGACGACGGCCTCTAGTTCTCTGATGGAGACACTTGGCACATTCTCGATGTTGAATTCCATCAAGGCAATCTCCTCTTTGCTTCTGGAAAAGAAACTTTCCCAATCTGCCATGGCTTCCTGTGTCTTCTTCATCATACTAGAGAATGAAGAAACTTTTGCAAAGTGTTCCTTAGGAAACGAACCGACGAAGAAGAAATCATGCAACTGGGATTTCAAGGAGTTCACCGTTATTCCTCTGTCGCTGAGTTTCCTTGAAAATAAAGCTTCCATGGCATTGAGGATTTCTTCTTGTATCCCTCTGATAGACTCCTTCAAGGTGACAGAATCAATGCTGAATTTATCAAGGGTGTTCTTTCCTGAACAGATGGCGTAGAACCATCGGGGGAAGTCATAGGCTTCATTCTCTTGGATCACTTTCCCGTCCACCAGTGTTTGCCTTGGAGTCTTCGTCAGAGCCCTGAGTTGGGAAATGGTTAAGTCTTGGTAGACATCAACATCTTCCCATAGTCCCTCCGCCGTTTCCAATCTACTCAGGAGGGCCACGAACCTCGAATAGAGCTGAGCTAGATCTTCTACAAATTTTCCTGCCTCAACATAAACATCTTCTACCCATTCCCGGGAATTCTGTGCCAGTGCTCTAATAAGTTCTGCATCATCAGCTACTTCCTTGGGAAGGAAGGGAGGAGGAGTGGATGAAGGACTCGCTTCCCTAAGGGGTTTTTTGAAACTCCTGACGTATTCGCATAGAAATCTATTTTCCTCCCTCAGCCGCTTACATTTTGCCTTTGACTTCAGCAATTTCTCCTTCATGGCAAAGGAGGAATCTCGAAATCTTCCATTACTTGACCGGTGGAAGCATGGCCAAGGTCCACCTGTCTGATGACGTAATCTTCTTGTCTAATCTCACTCCTATCCTTATCCACTGCAGGTTCAACAATGTGCAAGGTTCGGGCTCCAGATTCTTCCCTAACTACCTTGGAAAACTTTCGGGGGGCCTTTCTTTCCGGTGGTTGATCCATCCTCTTCAATAATTCTTCTAATTCTTGAGCAGGATTGGTCCCTCCTTCTTCTTCATTTCCCAATCTGCCTACCAACCAATCTAGTGTGGGGATGGAATGGCTGTAATCTTCTGCATGCTCCTGTTCTTCAGATTCCTCTTCCATTTCACCAAGGATAGTCTCTACGAAACTTCTTCCTGGTGCGGGGAATTTTCTTGCCTCTGACTTCTTGGCTGATGACGGCCCTGCGAAGCATTGATGCTGAGTATATCAAGTGTTGGAACGTTCCCTGGAAGTGGGCCTGCGGGATGTGGGAACATCTCCACCTCTTGTATGCTCGAGGAGCTAACTGGTGAATGCTCCCTTCCTGTCCTCGTTCTCTTTTGTGGAGGTTCCCCTTGTTGGGTTTCCTGTTGATCCTTCATCTTTGTTACCCTTGGCCTCTTTGGGGCATTTTTTCCTTTGTCCATCCGGGCCTCTCTTCCTGCCTGACCCTGTGAAGAGCCTTTAGTTGCCTCACTATGGGAATCCAGATTTCCCATCAGCTGGTATGTCAGATGGACATGGTTTTCCACCAACTTTCTTGTCTGCCGGTCAATCCAGTGCTTAGTGAATTTTAGCACTGGTCTAGCTAAAATGTTCAAATCATCTACCTCAGGCTCCGACCAATCTGGCAATAGGATAAGTTGATCCTTTATCCTCTCGAATTCGGGTTGCATCAAATCTGATTCTTCCTTCACCTGGTCTGGTACCTGATGAATCTCACTTATTCTGATGGTGTCGAGGGGCAGTCTGGAGTGCATTCTTCTCCGGACCTCAAGGTCATCCTCAGCACTTGCCCAGTAATCCTCCAAGTGAAATCTGTGTATGAATTTGACACCGGCAACCTTCCTAATCTGGCTGTAAGGATCATATTGGGCCCTGGATGTGTAAAATGGTAGGCAATAGAATGCCAATTCCCCTGCTGCACTTTCAGCGGCCTCCAAGCCTGGGCATATCTCCATGAAATCCCCCAAGACAATTGGAAATTCAATAGATTGCTTCTTTTTCTTCTACAGCTGGTCATAGGCAGTCAACTGCCTCATGAGCTCAAGCAATATAAGTTTGTCTGATGGATATCTAGGCAATTTGTAAGACTGGAAGGAGAAGCCCTGCGTCCTGATGTAGGTGAACTTGGGGAACTGCAGGAACGCGGCCCCATACTTTTGGATCAAGGCACTTGCTTGTGGAGACAACCTCATGTGTAACTTATTTTGCATAAGTCGTGTCAGGTACATGGTGAAGGTGTCATTCGCCAACCTGTAAGAGCTAACATTGGAGAGATGTAGCTGAGGATAACACTCATGCACTTTTAACTGAGCTGGTCCGTAGCCCATGATTCCTCTTGCTGGCAGCCCGTCGAATCCTCCCCTTCGTGCAAGCATATAGAATAGGTAGGAGCTCATAAAAAAGGACTGAGACCTTTTCTCTTTCAGGTTCTTCAATTGTTCATGCAAGTAGTGACTGATCAATCTAGCCCAGTCGATCAGTGTATTTGAATTCATGATCTCGCCTATGTAGAAGAACATCCAAGGCTCAAAGTTCACTGAATGTGGGCATCCCATTACTCTGCCCAACATCTTTATTATGTCCACATATTCTTGCTTGAACTCGAAGATTGTGAGAGTTTTGGGCATCTTGGAAGCGTGCACTCTAGGCTTCAGCAACCACTGCTTGTTGATCAAATCAGCACACCTGGCGGGGCCTGCTTCATATACTGCTTGAGCTCCGTTGCTGGTCCTGTACGTCATGGAATAATGTGAAGAGATTTCGAAGGCTTCACCAATTGACTCTGGAGTCAATGTCGCCAGTAACTTGCCATCTGGCGTTGAGATTGTTTTCTGCTCCAGATTGTAACGTGCTGCACATTCCAAGACTAGATATGGGCATTGAATAGCAGGAGGAAAGCCAGCTGTTGCAACTATTCCACTTCTCACAATTTTGACAGCTGTCGGGGATGGATTGTGCCTTGCTGTTCCGAACATTCGTATCTTGAATGCAGCCCAGTTGAACGTGCCAAGGTTAGTATCACTGATTTCTTCCCATCTTGAATTCAACCGAGAATGGGGAAGAAAACCCTTCATCTCCGCTTTGATCAACGCCTGCCTGGAGATAGTAGCTGCCTTGCTAGGTTCTGCCATCTTGGGAGTACTTCGAAATGATGAAAATAGAGACTAAGTATGAATATTCTTCACTGCACTTCTTCTTTCTTGAATCTTGCACGTGAGAAATGAAATGCCATTCTCAACTTATATAGAATTCATACGAGGCATTAATTAGTAACTGCATTTATGGCGCGTCATGCTTTCCTTAATTACTACGCCATGCAAAGGCAGCTTCCCATGCGAACGAGTTCAAATTTAGAACTTTCCTTAAATGCTCCAAGTCCTGCGTCATACTTGGAAGATTCCTCCTGCCAACTCATTGATTTCATTCTTTCCAATTCCGAAGGATCTTTCTCAGGATTGGCTCGATTCCACTCCAACTTGTCATTTCCTACTTTAGAAGGAATTTTCATGCCTCTTATCCACATCCCTATTTTTTAGGGATCTTCCTAAAATTTAGGAGTCAGGCTCATTGGATGGAGAATTTCATCCCAATTCTGAATCTATAAAAATTTCCATATTTGGTCGGGATTTGATGTCTAAAAATAGCATATTCGAAAATTCGCCCGAGGGGAAATTTGCTTTTTTTTTTTCTTCCCTGGCTTCTTGGATTCCATGCCTTGGGCGAAATTTTCAATTTTCCAGACTTGGGCGCATTTTAGCCTTGTCCATGGATAC
Source organism: Cryptomeria japonica (assembly GCF_030272615.1). NCBI lineage: Eukaryota > Viridiplantae > Streptophyta > Pinopsida > Cupressales > Cupressaceae > Cryptomeria > Cryptomeria japonica. Next base: position 529,411,265 of record NC_081407.1, read on the forward strand.
ATGGAATTTTTCTTCTGTGAATGGCTTCATGAATTCAGCACCCCAGCCCAGACTTGGGCGCATTTTCAACATATCCATGGACACATGGAATTTTCCTCCTGTGAATGCATCCTTGGTTTTAGCGCCCCAACCCTTACTTGGGCGCATTTTGGCCATGTCCATGGAGAGGTGGATTTTTCCACTTGTGAATTCATTCTTGGTTTTAGCGCCCTAGCCCTGACTTGGGCGCATTTTGGCCATGTCCATGGAGAGGTGGATTTTTCCACTTGTGAATTCATTCTTGGTTTTAGCGCCCCAGCCCTGACTTGGGCGCATTTTGGCCATGTCCATGGACACATGGAATTTTCCACGTGTGAATGGCGTCCAGACTTAGAACATTTTGACCTTCCACTTCAGGGATGATTCTCACATTTAGCCATTTTAGGCCTCTGCCTGTGTGCTTTCAACTTTCCAGATTTAGAAGTGATTGTGCATGTTGATTCTCCGCTGTTTGCAAGCCTGATCCTGCCACAAATAGACTTTCCTGAAATGGAAACTTTCCAAAATGTCAAAGTTAGAGCCCAAAACAGGACGCAGGAAATGACTTACTATAAATAGAAACTTACTAAAAATAGTAAGTTTGATTTTTGGCAAAATGGCGACATTCTGGGACTCGGAAAAATCCCTAAAAAATAGGGACTTTCTAAAAATAGAAAGTTGCTCCATTTGGGCTCAAATTTCACAGGGAGGTCCCTTGAAGGGTCTTGATTCCAGTCGTATGCTTAGTTTTCCCGGAACCCTAACAGGAACCCCTAAAATCTAGGACAAGAGGCAAAACCCTAGAAAAAGGACAAAACAGGCCTTAGACTTCACAAAACTCGCTCGACAGAGAAGCAGATTAACCCTAACTGACTCCCAAACATCCGTAACGCGGAGAGATTGAAGAGATTGCCACTGACACAAAAAAGAAAGCCAAACGACCAAAAGGGCCTAAAAGCTAGGGGGGTCCCTATCTGGGATGGGGTGATGTGTGATTAGGTCACAACAGGTAGGCATGTTAAAACGAGCACCCAAGCCATCCATGGTGGAGTAGAAAGCAGAGGCAAAAAACTGAAAATGATCTCGAAGCTTCGAAAGGATCAAGTGAATGCACTTTGTGTCTGTCTTGGTCTTTCCGCACCCCTGGAGAACAGATTTGGTAGTCTTGAATTTGTTCAAAAATCCCTCAATGGTGGGAGAGGAATCAGGTGACAAGGAAACCAACTCTGCCTCAATCTGTAATGCCTAGATCTCATTAACTCTCCCAAAGAGAGTCTCAAACTTCAACCACATATCGCGAGGAGTGAGCAACTCATCAAGGTGAAACAGAAGACTGTCGGAAACATGTAAAGAGAGAAAACCCATGGCTTCATCCATCTTGTTTCTATGGTGAAGAATCTCAAAAGGGCGCTGCAACAAAGGCTGAACCTCATCCAAACAAGATCACAACCCTCGTGCCCGGAGAAGCCTCGTGATGCGAGGCTTCCAGGTGTGATAGTTGTGTGATGTCAACAACTCAACTGAAGGATATGCCATGAAACTCTGCACCTGTACCTGCTTGTGGTTTTTTTTATTATGTGATCTTTCAGAATAAACAAAAGATGCAGAAGGGTTTGTTTGTTTTGAGAGTTTTGGTGTTCTAGATTTTTGATATAAATGACAGAAAGCGAGAAAAAAACACCCCCCCACAAGAGATAAACCCAAACCCTAGTACATACTGATGAGAAGGAAGTAGTGCATGAGCAAAAAAACTTCAAACTGAAATCTCATGTACCTGATGAAAACACTGAGAATCAAGATTACATATCTGAATAGAGCATGCTGAGAGTTTTCCAATGCCTATTCGTTTTCGAAAAACGGAGTCCGTTTGCCCATTTTACGGCCCTGGAAGTGCAAAAAAGAGACCCCACTTTGATTGGAAAAAGTACAGTCAAACAGCAAAATTGGAAAAGAATTCCAATACCACGAGGTCTGGCTCGGAATCAGCTTTCCAACGCCTTTTTGTTCTCGAAAAAACGACTCCGTATGCTCAAGTTATGAAGAAAAAACCAACCCCCCCTAAAAAGGCAAGAGGGAGGCGGTCTGGTGGCAGGTCCGGGCGGAGGTGGCTTGTGGGCGGCCCTTCGCTGGTGGAGCGGCGGAGAGGTGAAGTGAGGTTGCGGTGAGGCGGCAGTGGCGGGCGGGATTGCGGTAGCCGGCGGGGGCCGGACGGTCAGGGCGGCGACAATGCAAACCCCGAAATTTTCTTGATTTTTTTTACAAAAAAACTTTTGAATGATGCCTTTTGATTTTTTTGTGATTTTTGATTTTTTTTTTGTAAAAAATCAAAATTCGGCCCGCATGCCGTAAAAAGGCAAAAAATATGTTTATTGAAATTTTTTTCTCGAACTGCGTGCCAGGGTCTTACGGCCTGGTACAGAGAAAAATAGACCCCCAGAGGCTCAGGTGTCGAAATTGGTCAAGTTTTCTATGACCATAGGGGTTTTTGGGCTTTCTGAGCACGATGGTGAGGTCAGTTTCGGCCCAAAGTGCTCAGAAAAAAAGCCTATCCCTAGTTGCACAAAAAAAACTTCTGAAACCTCAGATCTGCTTCCAATGCAAAATAATCAAAACAAGAACATGCAGCTGCAGATCCGAAGCTCTGATACCATGTGAGAGTTGAGAAATACAACACCACAGGAGCCGAAATGATCTCTGCAAGCTTAAATAAACTTGTTAAAAGGAGAAGCAACAATGACAAACCAAATACACAGAAAAATGCTCAAAAGGATTTAAAGCTCAATATTCACAAAAAAGTGTAATGTGATAATGATACAAATAAAAGAAATTAACCTCTAATAGGTCAAGAAACTCTAAAAGGGAAAACCTAGGCTTGCACATAATAATTAATAAAAGAATTAATTATTATGCACCTAATGTTAGCTTAAGTGTAAAAGAGATAAAGGAAACTTAATTAATTAAACAAATGTTGTTTAATTAATCAAGTAAAGACCCGATTACTCTAACACAAGGCATGTTTTACGAGGTAAAAAAATCACGTGTTAGTGTCAAATCATTGGGGGATGTCTTTGCCATCATTGTCCAAGTTTTGGTAAGTTTTGGCCTTCATTTTCCTAGCTTTTTGTGCAATTTCGGGTTTCAGAGCAGTCACTGCAAGTTAGAGATTTTACTTTAAGGCATGCTTCCCGAGGCAAAATTTTTGCTTCTTGTTGAACTAGACTGATCTTTGGTTCATCCTTGATCCGCGTTTCAAATTTCATCGCGTTTCGAGTTTGTTTGCTATGTTTTTCCTTCAATTTCGGGTTTTTTCTTCCTGACTGCAGGTGGGAAATTTTCTTTCTATTGCAGGTTAGGAGTTTCCTTTATGTTTTTGTGTTGTAGGGGTTTTTCCTAGCAATTACAAGCGAACTTTTTAAAAGACTTGTAACTTGTAACTTGTTTTTTATTTCCCCTTTCCCCTTTTTGTCTTTTAAGTTTGTAGGAACTTTTTAGACAAATTACAAGTTAAATTAAAAATACAAGTTTAATGAGAACTTGTAAGTTCTCATAAAAGTTCCTGCTTTGTGCTTTTAAGTTGTAATAGGGATTTTATTTCCCTATTACAAGTTGTTTTGTTATTTCTTTTTGCTCTTCTTCCTTTCAAACCCGAATTTGCTCAAGTGAAGGAAAAAGTAATGTAATTTAAAACTTGTAAAGGGGTTTTAAAAACCCGATTGCATCTTTGGAGGGCACATTTGCTTGTAGTTGGAGAGGAAAAATCCGATCTGCATTCTTGCTCTCACAAATTTGATTTTTGTGTTATTAGTCCCTTAAATCCATCCCACATTCTTGCTATGCTGCTGGAGATCGATGGTTGGTGCCACGTATTTGGGATTCAACGGTTTTGGCAAACACGTTGTGCATAAATGTGGGGATTTTTGGCTCCGTTTTTTGCTGTGTAAGCTCCACGTTTTGGGTGCCCATATTCCACCATTGTTGTCACATTTGCAACACATATTGCACGTCCTCCATTAATGAGTGTTTGAAGTCAAATCTTTTTTTCTTTCATAGATGTTTTTTGTGGAAGGGTTTAAAGGCAAAACCGATTTTGTTTGCTGATTGCAATCATAATGTGGTGGCTTCCTTATCTATTTAAAGAGCATTTCGGTTCTTCTCAAGCTCATTTGTTTTGGTCTAGGGCATTCTTCAAGCAAGGTTTATTGAATGCAAGTTGTAAATGTGCAAGATTTTCCCTTCTTTCATTTTTCCTATTTACTTGTATTCGGGTTTTCAAAACCTGATTACAAGTAACTATGGTAATGTTGACTTTCCCCCTTTGGTAAAAAGAGTTAATCTTCTTTTTGCAAAATTTACAAATGTTGAAGAATTGCCATGAGACTCATTCATTTGATTTCGGGTTTTACAAATCTGATTACAAGTTGAAGTTTTTCCCTTTTTCCATGTTGTCAAGCTGAAAATATTCCTTTCCATACATGTACATGGTCATCCAAATTTGCCATCTTCTCCTTCATGTCAAAATTCCTTCCATCATCATTTCATCCATTTATTTCACTTTCATTCATTTTTCCCATTTAAAGTCTACTTGCAATCAGAATTTCAAAACTTGATTGCAATTGTGACTTCACTTGCAGTCAACCTTCTAGAACCCGAAATTGGTTCAAAATGCACTAAAAAACACTTGAAAATGAGTCTCTAGGGTCCAATTACAAGTGCAAACTTGTATTTTCCCATTTACACATATGAAGTTGCATGTTTATCCTCCATAATTGCAAGTCAATGCTCTTGTTTTTCCACACAGGGAGATGGATAAAATGGTTGAGAGTATAGAATGCTTTCAAGATAGAGATAGGCTTCTTACTTCAGCCTCGCAAAGAACTTCCTGAAAATCTAGTACTACCCCAAGCAAGAAGATAAGATTGAAGTTCGTTGGCCAAGGACACAAAGACTATTAAGGATGCAAATTCCCGTTCCGGTTTAAGATGTCTTCACCAATCCCGAATATTTCAAGTTATAGCATTTTGAAGCAACATGAAGATTTTCGAAACAAAGGATGATGTAAAAAGAGTCATGTCTCCAGACACAGAGAATAGTTTCAATTGTGTATTTGTAATTTTGTTTTGACAAGTTACATGTAATGTAAAAAAATGTAATTGCAAGTGTCACTTTTACTTGCATTTTGTAAAATGTAATTACATGTAAAGCAATTACAAGTTGAGTTGAATTAGGACTGTAGTTGGAATAAGTCATGGTGGTTGAGAGAATTTCTCAAGCTAGTTGGGATCCTCTCACCTTTTTCTCAAGCCTCCTCTCCTATAAATACTTGAGGAGATCTATTGTAATTTTTATCTTTTGGCAGTGCAACAAAATTCTGCCAATTTGTATGTGCACTCTAAGACTTTGAGCTTAGATGTAAATCAGATTGCTTTCAATAAAAGAGGCAAGTTGTGTTGAGACTTTGTGCCAATTCAAGTTGTTATGTGACGACATTTTCTGGAGTTGATTGTGATTTTTGTTCTATTGTTCAAGAGGGATTTAAATTCAATTTTGCAGACTTTGAGCTGCTTATTGCATTTGGAGATATAGGTTTGGTTTTCAGACTTGGTCTTGCAGACTTTGAGCTGTTTATCACGTTTGAAGCTAGTGTAGAAAGCTCAAGCAAAGGGGGTAACTTGCGGACTTTATGTTGCTTTTATTTCCTATGTTTGTGCATAAGAGGTGCATCATGTAGTTAGACTTTGAGCTGCTACATACTGTGCTTGGTTACCAGAAAATCATCTAAAAAGGTTGATAGGAGAATAGATAGTTGAAGACTTTGAGCTTTCTTTCTGTTTTCCCATCCTAGGGAAGTTACGGAGGTCTTTGTGCTTTCATGGAAACTTTGCTTCCCTTTATGTTCCAAAAATCCTACAAAAAAATCTCATTTCTGTAATTGCTGTTATTTATTTCCAAACGCTATTACTTTTCTGTGAAGAGAAAAGAGTGTAGTTTTTCTTGAAAGAAGAAGAAAGACTGCTGTCCCACCCATATTAGATTAGTTTAGTTTGTAGATAGGGGGAGCCTTCCCTAAATTAGGAGAGTATCATACTCACACACTGTGGCTGAAACCACAATTTCGCACACCCCCCCGGTGTACAAAATTTTCAACCAACAATACCCTTCCTTTGAATTGGCTTACTTCCTACAAACCACTTGCTTATGTTTTTGCGAAACAGATCAATGACTGGTCACTGCTATCTGGATCGTAGGCCTGTCATATATCAGATATACATATTGTTGCTGTCATATGTCATATATCTTGTAGTCATTGTCATGTATCAAAAGTTTATACTTTGATCACTGGTCTAAGACTCTATGAAGTTGTTGCTTTATCGATTAGAAACAAATTAATTACGATTGCCTTCTTCCTTAGCTGGTAGTCTTGGTATCATCAGAAAATTGTGAAGTCTTACGAAATAAGACAATTTTCTGAGTTTATTTAATGATGTTGAATGTGCTATGGCTGGGGTCATGACAGTGAAGGATGTAATCCTGACAGGGCATGACAATCATCTATGCTGTAATAGCTGAAACTACAAAACACAATTGATAGAACATAAAACAATCAAGGGCAACATCATTACACACTAGATCAGCCTTAATGCTATGCTAGTATGTTTTGTTTGGTGACTTTTCAAAATCAGCCTTGAGAACTGTCTGGAGTTTAAGAAAAGAAATGTACGCAGGTCATTTTATGAATTAAGTTTTAACATCAGAAAAAAATGAAACATTCCCACTAAATCTGCAGACAATTACAACTATGAATTCCCAAGCCTCTGTTAAGTAGCCACTGCAAGTCATGATACAAGCGATCAATTCTTTATGCTGTAATAAAATTAAACATCAGTCACTGCTGCATGGTATGAGGAAGTTTGAATACATGGATAACCTTTTCTGAATGAGACTGAAACAATACATAGCCTTCTATCTATTATTTATTAGCATATGGTATCTCACCAAATGAACTATAGACATAAGAATAAGGCCAACTACAACCTGCATACGGGTTCTATAACAAAATAAAATAGTTTGAGACACAAATGGCACATGTAATAGATTTCAACTTAATAAGCTCTACATTTATTAGGGTAGCCTACCAAAGGGCCTAGTTTAATGAATGGGCATGCTTTATTGGTGGAAAATAAAGATGTTTTAAATTTAAAAGATATTGCCAATGGCATTGTCAGATTTGCGCAACATCTAAACTTATAAAATCTATAATGTATATGATGAATGCCTTATATCAGAATAATGGATGTTTCCTTTATTTTGTACAGTTTCTCTAATTTATTATTTACTGACCCTGCTGTCCCCTAAAAGAGGCCTATATCCGCTGTTGTTCCAGAAACCTGTTCCCCCACCCCCTACAATTATGGATCATGCTTACATTAAATTAAACTTGGATTGAGTAGTTCATGACCTCAGTCTTTCAACACATGTACAGCTTTGAATTTTAAGTGGCAGGCTACGAGTTATGACTTGGACAAGTAGGGACACCAAAATTAAATAATTCCAACTATTTTTTTCAGTTTCTAATAAGTTTTCCGTATTTGACTTATCACTTGAACTTCCAAGGACACGGGGCACTACCAAGTGTGGTGACTCTTTAAAGGGTTCTCTCTGAGAACCCTAATTTATTTGTTTCTTGCATTGTAAAACTATATAAAAGATGAATTCAAAGCATATAGTTCGACTAAAAGGCATACATCTCTGCTTTAGAGTTTTCCCATTTGGCAGTATCTCTTAAGTTAAAATAAGAATACATTTTGTTCAACTATTCAGTAATTGTCAATCTTGTTTTGTTTGAATTTGTGTCAATTGTTTCTCACGACACAATCAGTTTCTCAACTAGTGTATTATCCCCCTGAATTACTAGTTTAATTAAGTGGCTGCTTCAAGGGAGATTCATGTAGATCCTTTTATAGTTGAGATTTCCTATTTTTTTGGGCAGTGGTATATTCCCCTATTCTTGGGCCAATGTTGCAGAGGAGTTGTTCTTGTTCTTATTCGCTTAGTAGCAAAGGAATGCAAGCCTAAACTGAAATTTTTGTGAGTAGCTCTTTTGTAGGGTTTAAGGCTGGAGATAAGTATTTTACAAAGAATCCCAGTTTGCTCATAAAATATGCTCCCTTTTTGAAGGCTTAATATCATTTAAATTGGCACGCATCTGATAAGATTCCAGGTGTTTTTGACCCAAAATTTGAGAAGACCCAATTTTGGGTCATGGGAATGCTCCATTAAATCTTGTGATGAGGGATTTTTCGGATTGAAGACTTGCCGAGTACTTGGCAAAACTCGCCAAATTCGCGAGTCTCTGAGCTGGCCAAGCCGAGTTGAGTATAGCCAATTCTTGGAGAGTATTCAACTAAGTCCTGCTCCAAGACTCTCAAGTCTTAGGCTCAGACTCCCGAGTCCTGAGCTCGACTCTTCTAGTACCTTGACATAATATAGTGACTGAAATTTCAAATTTTGAGAGATCGATGTTTGAATTATGACAAATTGATAGTCAAATTAGACTTTTATGTTTTCTAAATGCATTGATTTCTTTTTTTTTTTAATAATGAGGTTTTTATTTTGTCAAGCTTGTGCTGAGTTTTTTATCAAGTCCGTGCTGAGTCCCGAGTCTGAGTCAAAATTTTGGGCTGCCAAGTCGAGTTCGAGTCCGAGTTTTTGAACTATGATTTTTCTATAGCAGTAAGAGTATGTATTTCATTTCACAACTCTGAATGAGACTTTTAGATGGGCAGGAGAGATAGGAGGGATGAGAGGTGTTTCCTTGCACATATAGAAGCCATTTTTTTTCTTGGCTGGAAAGTCTTGACTGATATAGTTTTGTGGGCATGGTGATGGAGAATCTGGAAAACATTTTCTTTGTTCAGGGAAACAGTATCATTGGAGACTGCTGAAATCAGTGCTCACTGAAGAGGTCATACCTCCCCAGGAGGAGGGGTGTATGAGCTTGCAGCTGCTCAGAAAAGTAATGTATCTCTGGCAGGTATTACAAGGGCATGGCCGTTAAATGTGGGTGGTGGGGAGGATAAGAGTAGTGTTAAAGTATCAACTGTTTGTTTCTCAGCACAAAATACTTGTAACTTCTATCGTGGCTAATGAATATATTAATGTTCATGAAGTATAAGGTACTTTCAATTTTACAGGAGTTAATTTCCAACAAGCCAAATGTAGAGTAGAGGAGGATCCTGCTTTTGGAATCAGATTCAAAAGCACTCAATAGTAGGTTTACTTAAAAAATAGATATGACTTTCTCTTCACGTTTTCTTTGTAATGTATCTTAATTGGATTGAAAAACTTTGTTTTGTTATTTGATGGTTTGGGTTGCGAATATGCTAATTTTGCTACTATAAACATTTTTTTACTTTGTTATGGTGGGTAGGTCTCCTTTCGGAGTGTGGAATCTTCTTGCAGGTGATTGTGAAGCTTTTAGATTTTATATTGTAAGTTAAAAAAACTCAAGTAAAATGAAATATGCAACCGTCCAAAATTCTCATATAAGATGCATGCTTTCACAAAAAGAAAGAATTCCTTCAGATGACATACCATGTTTTCCAAAATATATATTTTCCAGAGAAACAATTTAAATGTGAACAATTAGGGGAAACAATATAGATCCCCTTTGAAGAAATTGATATTGACTAGATGGAAACGAAGATGATAATAGTTAATAGCCCTTTGCCAAAATAGTGGATGTACTGATCACAGTTTATTAAGTATACTAAAACAAGTCCATTGATTGGAATGTGTTTTGTTCTTGGTTAGATGATAATGTTAAATAAGAAATTATAAGGATATATACTGGCATTTACATTTATAGTATGTAACAATATTGTGTGTTTGGGTTGCAGGTTTTCATTTTCAACAATTGTATTTGCTCACAGTAAGTGAAGTCATTGGATTTCTTTTCTTATTTAATCTCTTCTTACATTTATATGCTCTCTGCCGAAATCCAACCATGAATAATTTAAGACAACAAATAATTTTTCCCAATTGGCAATGATTTTGTTTATCATAATCTAATGCTACCTTGTCTTCAATTGTGTGCAGGAGAGAAGGTTATGACATGTCTTGGTAAACTAATTTTGATAATCTGGTTGTTTGTGGTATTGATCTTAAATTCAAGCTATACAGCTAGCCTTGCATCCATTCTCACTGCCCAGCAACTGTCCCCAACAATACAAGACATAGAGACACTGAGAGCCAGCAACGTGCCTATAGGACATTTATTTGGCTCGTTTGTTGAAACTTATCTGACTGATGAGCTCAAAATTGACCAAACAAGACTAAGATCTCTCGTCAAGCCAGAGGATTATGTTAAACTACTTAGAAATGGGAGCATTGGAGCCATAGTCGACGAGATTCCATATATCAACATGGTCATGTCTAAACACTGCGGAGAATTTGCTATAGTGGGTCAGCCTTTCTACAGGGGAGGCTTTGGAATTGTAAGTATTCGATACAAGAGAATCTGTATTATCATTCTTTAAAAGTGAGAGATGATCTAACTCTCTGTGTGATATGATGCAGTTATTTGCCAAAGGGTCTCCAGTTGTTTCAGAAATGACATCTGCAGTGCTTAACTTAACGCAGAATAAAACTGAATTAGAGGAGATTCACAGAAAGTGGTTTGGTCCCCATTCTCCTTCATCATCATCTTCATGTGTGGATGGAGAGGACAAGTATGGCAGTGGGCAGCTGAGTTTACGGACCTTCTGGGGTTTGTTTGTCATCGCAACAGCAGCCTATTGCTTAATGGTCTCGGCTTATTTTGGATTTAAGTTTTATAATTACAGACAAATTAGTACAAGGGTGCAGGATGTTCAGTCCATACCTCCAGATATTCCATTGGTTGCCATTGAGCCAGAACCTTTAAATTCCAATCTATTCACTTCATCTCCTCCTTTCCCTCAGTTTTTCTCATCTCAACTAGTTCCCACTTCCCAAAGTGGTGTATATATAGTCAATCCACGAAGGAGAAGAGCATTGTCAGCTTAATTGTATTGCTTATTTGAGCTGTGAATATGTACGATGTGATAACAATCATATTTACTAGATAATTCTACGTCAGAATTTAAACTAAAAAGATAGTTCTCCTCTTTTGTCTATATCTAGGGCGAATGCAAGTCTGCTAATGTTTTTCCCTGGTTCTGCATGTAGAAGCGGCAACATTGTATTCCCTCGCCTTTTGCAATGCTATTTTCACCGAAATTTTATTATATGTAGACAGTTTGTGTTCATCTCGTTTTAGTGCTTGAGAATAGTTTCTAACAATATTCACCATTTCAAATTTGTATATTTTATATCTCCTTCATTCCACCTCGTAATGTAGATTTTCCCAAGGTGAGGAAACAAAATGAAGGGCTGTACAAGAAACGAGCGAGAGTCATCAGATCTTTGCAATTCATAATTGAGAATCTATGAATTCAGAAATTTTTCCCATCTCCGATTTCTTTTATCCAGGACTTACTTATTTTTACAAACTTCCATGTTTTTTTTCTTCTGCAAAAATTTCCAAAAAGTTTTAAAATTTAACTTCTTGTTTTCATTTTTGCAAACTTCGAAATTTTAAGTGAAGTATTCAGCGGTATGATGGTATCTCACATTTACAGTAGTCCTCCAGTAATCATATTTAAAATAAGAACTCAGTTGTGTTGGTTCCGTATGGCTGTATTTATTAAGATTTCAATTAGCCTTCTGCAGTTATTATACCCAGCTCTCAAGTTATTTTAACTGCAGCTGTCAAGTTATCTAAGGTTTAAAATTGCATTTAATTTATTGTATGATTAAATATATATTTTAAAGAGGTTTATTGTCTCTACAATTAAGTAGTAAAAATTGTAGTAAAGGGAAAAAAAGAAAAAGAAAAGGAAGCTATCAAAATATTAAGCACAATGTTGCACTTAAAACAATCATTTTAAGGATGGGGATAAGCTTAAGTAGAGGTTTTATTCCAGAGGAATTAAGGGTCATTCAATTGACATGAGCACACACCACCAAGGTAGCAAAGGTTTGATAGTACTAGTGTCAATGTCACTTTGGGTACAAGCAACCCAAAAATCCTACCAATGATCTTATAATGCAAAGATAGAGTCCATCTCCTCGTAAGGGGAGAAGTGATAGTGATAGTGAGTATGCAAATAATTCCATCATGATAAAAGGGGTAGCGAGCTCAATGCCACTTTGGGTACAAGAAGCAACCCAAAAATCCGACCAATGATCTTATAATGCAAAGATAGAGTCCATCCCCTCGTAAGGGGAGAAGTGATAGTGAGTATGCAAATAATTCCATCATGACAAAAGGGGCAGCGAGCTCTATAACAAATTATTTGGTGGGATTTGACTCATGGTGCACGATGTGCTGCACCATTGCTTAAGGTCTTGGAGGTGATGAAATTCTTGAGCCACTCTTTAAACTTGAGCTTGGATATGAAAGGAAATAGAGATAAGGACATGGACGTTATTATGAGATAAATGATTAGAAATTTTCTCATTAATATTGACAACATTCTTAGAGTTCAAGAGCACAAAAATAATGTTTTTGAAGATCTTCCAAGTGTTAGCAACATAAAAATGTAACTAGGCCATATCATAAAATAGAGCAATTCTCTAAGAAAAAGATCCAAAGGAACAGGTCCAAAAAAGATGCTCAAAGCTCTTAAGCTTGTTATTTGAGAGACATCTTGGATGGGAAGTTCCAATATGTAAAAGTACTCCCTATGTTAGAAAGTCTCGGTAGATTACACACCAAATAAAATGAGGAAATTTATGCTCAAATTTTCAATGCCATAGCCTCTTCAAGTAAAAGAGTCATGTCTAGGTTTAATGTTGTGCCTTAAATGGTAATTGCCATTCTACCAATGGTGGAACTTCACTAGTTGGTGAATAATTCAAATTAGGCGATATATTTTTGTGAATAGAATAAAATGGTAGAGAGGTCAAATAGCTAAGAATTTATAATAAGTCAATCTAATGGGTGCTAAATTGACATCCTATTAATGAACGGTTTTAGGAACTATGGCGAACGAGGATTGAAAACTTGAAATTCAAACTAGTAACAAGTTTTATGCAAGACATGGACAAAGAATACTTTGTTGAAACTCACGTGTTTGTGATTTTTAGATTAGGCACTATTGATGCCTAAAATTTCTCCTAAGACAACAACCTTATCAGAAGTTCATTGAGTAGGGACCTATTGGGCTTCGATGAACCCTTCGAGATTTTCAAAGCCGGTTCTTCATATGAAAAAGGAAAAGGGAGAGAAAGAGAATTGAAAGTAAAATAACTAACTAAGGCGATGCATCGGACATTAAAACTTTAGATGCACAGTAAATCATACATGAAATGTACAATTTAAAGACTAGAAACTCATTAACCCCAATTTGCAGCAAGAATTCACAAGCAACATAATGTAATTCAAAGACAACTAATATTGAATTGAAAGAGTTCGAGACATGATTCGACTAGCAGAAGTTGTAGACACTTAAAAATAATTATTTTTAATTATTTTTAATTCCTCACATAATTAATTAATTAATTAATTATGTTAATTCAAATTCTCTTCAATATTAATTAAATATAATTAATATTGTCACTATGGTATGTGACTGATTTATTTAATAAATCAATCTCTTTCTTTATTCTTCTAAAAATTAAATCCTCACAAATCTCCCTCTTAGCTAATTAATTTCAATTAATTAGTTAACCCACATGATTCCTACAAACCATCTTCTTAATTCATCATTAACCTAATAAAGTCTTCTAGAAACTCCCTAAATTGACTTAACCTTATTCTTCTAATTTTTAATTCCCTCCATTCACTCATTCTCTCTCCTAGTCAAATCCTCCTACAAATCCTAATCCCACCTAACATTTCCTCTAATCCCCCTCCTAATGAGTTGCTAATGGCTAATCATCATGATTAGCCACGAAGTCAACTCCTTGTCCCTTCCATCCAACCACTAGCTTTTAATACTCTTTTCTTAGGTGAATGTGAGATTTTCAAAATCTCACAATCCTCTAGGCATCTCCTCTCCTAAGGAATTTTTAATTCCTTCTTATTCCTCCAATCCCCATGATTATCCTTTTTTGGAGAATTTTAAATTCCTCCTCCCCATTCTTCAAGGAATGTCACATCCCTTGCTTCTCTCAAGGCACATTGGGAAGTCTTCCCAATGCACTTTGCTCTTCTCAAGATACCTTGGGAAGTCTTCCCAATGTACCTTGAGGAGTGTGGAGACAAGAAATGCCTTTAAGGCATATCTCTTGGTCTCCACACCCTCTCTTGGGCCTTGTGGGAGTTCACAAACAATCCTAGCCCTTCAACTTGAATCCATCCTAGCCATCCATTTTTCCTCTCCTCTTCCTATAAATTGAGGATGCCATCCCTTCATTTTTCATCCCCAAGTTCAGTAATTTTATGTTGCCCTTTTGAGCCTAGGAAAATTATTTTAGCATCCTTATCATGTCAAAATCATCCTACATCCACACTTAATCATCTCATTTCCATCATCCTCCAAGATCCATCTCATTTGTGCACAACATTGGAGAGCCATCCACATCAAGCAAGCAAGAGGAGCACATCAAGTAGAGCATCATCCAAGGGCGCCTTCACTTCATCAAGCTCCATCCGAAGGAGAAGGTATAAGGTTTGTGAGGTATATGCATTCTTATTCTTGTTTTAAGCATTTCAAATTATGTCTTTCAATTTCGTATGATTATATATTTGATTTGCATGCTTATTTACTAATCCACCTCACAAGGTCTTTTTCCCCTCTTCATTTTGGCATGCCCGGTGGGACCCACGTCCCTAAGAACTAATGTTTTTAATGAGTTTTTGTGAGTTGTGAGACACAGGTTTCGGAATAGCGCGACTGCAGAAAAAAGAATAAAAAAATCTTTGGCGGCTCTGTATTTCAGCGTTGCACATTCTCCCATCTCCTCCTCATTTTCCTTCTTCTATCTATCTTCTGTTTCTTTTCTGTTTCTGTTTCAGCATAACAACTCTACGATTAGTGCGAACGTTTTTGTGAAAATTTGAATTCCTGTTATCTGCTTTGTTTAATTTTAATAATCTGTCTGACTACAGGAATTAATTAAAAATTTTGTTTCTTTTCTATTTCTGCGCGATCCTCATTTCTGTTTCTTTTCTGTTCCTACGCGATCCTCATTTTTGTAAAAATTCAAATTTGAAATTTTTAGGCGCTAACTGTGTTTTTGATTTTTAGGCACTTAGGCTTAAATGAATCATTGTCTTTTGTGTTTGTGGAAAGTGTGAAAGTAGGAGAGTATACTCTTGTCTATCTAGACAATCATAAATCCAGACCTTTGGCACTTTTCTATCCGTTTAGTGCGACTGTCTGCTCTATTATCTGATGTTTAATTTAGGAATTTATTCTATTTTTTCGCCATATCTTCTTTATCTTCACTCGATTTTCCTCCAAACTTCACTAGATCCCCCGCATTGCTATTTTGCACATTTCCTTCCTTGGGGGCCTTATCCCAAAATCCACTTTTTGAAGTCTGACATCCCACATTCCTCTATTTTTAAGGTTTGCCATAACTCCTTCCCCTTCTATCCAATCACCTCCAAATTTTTCCATATTGTCCATCTCCGACTTTTGCTTCTTTGTCCCTCTCAGACAAATTTTTCCATTCCTTCATCTCTCCTCCAAAATCCCCATTTTTTGCTTGCTTATCCCTTGGAAAGTAGCAAAAACCTAGTCAAACACCATTTACCCATCAAATTTTCCTCCAAATCCACATTTGTCATTAGTAAAAAAGTTTTTATTCATGTTTTTTACTTATTCCCAAAAATTCAAAAAAAATTAATATTTGTCATTTTGTTGTCTTTTGCAGGACGCTTGTTGAAGACTCCATTTTTCAAACTACTAATCAAGTTGTTTTGAAGGTTGCCTAAGAAATCCGACCAAACATTGTGCATTTATTTAAATTAGGCACCTAGATATTAATTAAAATGGAATGAACCATTGTCTTATGTGTCTTTAAGAAAAGCATAAAGGTAGGAGACTATGTTCTTGTCTTACTAGACGATCAGAAATCCAGACCCTCCAACCTTTTCTTGTTTGATTGCGTGTTTACCTCTAGCGGGTCTGCCCTCCCAACTTGCTCTTTGAGAAGGTAAGAGGGGAACGACCCAAGTTAGTACACTCGGGCTTGGGGTTCCCAACTCACTATAATAAATAGGCCATTGACTACAAAAGGGTCAATGGTTGGGACTATATGAGAGTTCACTCTCACATTGGGTGCTTAGTAGGATCTTAGAGATCTCAATCATGCTTGCGTGACTACTAAGTTCTTGGTGCTTCATTGGGCTACAGGCTTCAATTGTGCTTGCACAACTTCGAAGGGTAGCTCCTAACGGGAAGACTTACTAAACACCTTGTTCATAGTGGCCAAAAACCTTCTAGTCATTGGTGCAGGAGGTCAGACCTCCGAAGCCGCCCATATTTTTATGGCCCTTAGTAGAGACACAAAGTTCGCCATGAGGAGTTTTCATGGGAATTGATTCTTGGCTGCCCCGAGAAGTGAGTGTCGTGGAGGGGAGCCAGTGGGGTCAAGCATCTAAGTGTCCGCTCTGGGTAAGCATAGCTAGGAAACCGATTGGAATCTAATGACTATTGTCCTTGCCAGCCTTAAGAATGTTGTATATGAGCATGAGTGTCTTTGGGATAATATGCATTTGATCGTTGTGTTTGCTTTGTTTGATACATACTTGCCAAGAGAAGACTAAAAACACATCACTATCCCCAAACACTTTGCAAAAACACTTGTCAAGACACAAACAACTGTCCAAGTCATTAACCCACACAAAGTCCAAAATTACGTCAAAACTTCGTCCGTCGATGGAAGTTGCCCCATGATCGACAACTTGTGATGTTATGTCAACACAGTACCAATTTTCTCCAACTTCAGAGCATACAGAAAAAGGTTGAACCCATAGGTGACATGAAGGACCCACAAGGGATGACGACAAACACTTGGACCAATAAGGGCATGGACACATGGATGGTTGAGCCACATAATAAGGGTGTGGTTCCTATGCTCTCATCTTCTAAGTCCTGTAGAAGAAGTCACTTTTGAAGAGGGCGACGACGAATAGGTGATTTTCACACGATCGCATGATTGAATGAAGAAGGCACTACCAAGTTAATTCCACAGTGCCAAGAAAGCTTGAAGAGGTGACAATGAATAAAAAATAATAAAGTTTCTACGTGCCAAGTTTTCCTTCGCCACCAACTGACCAGGATTTTGTCGTTGGGGCCCCAACGTTCAAATATGAATTGTAATGGCTATCTCCTGCCATCACACTAGCCTGTGTGCCTGCAACAAATGAATTCAATTGCTCGATGATCCATATTTCTTTGGCTATATCAGCACCGTCTCTTCTTAATTTCACATTTACAGTGCTCCAGATATGCTTTGAATCTCTTTGTAATTCCATGCTATCATAATTAGGGTTTATATGATAAGGGTTGTCGCAATATTCTAACTGCGCTCGCTATATCCTTCATATTATCTTCTTTGTGTTTCTTGACTGTGTATAAGCCTTTGATTACCCCGGTTCTAGCCTGATCCTAATTTCAAAGTTATAATTATTGTTTCAATAGGCTTACACAAACCCTAACCCTATAAATGGCAGAATCCTCTAGTTGGGAAAGAGAAAGTTCTTAGAGGAGATAATTTTACAATCTCGAATGTAGGAGTTTTCAGATGGTGAATTTCTTGGATAAATCGCTAATCTTTACTTTTGTCTAAAGATCTTGATCTTTATCATACTTATTAATTGTATATCTTTGAGATGAAATTGTAAGCTATTCTCTGTCACTATGCATTAAATAGGTCTATAGGGTTATCACTCTTTTCAACCTGATAATGGAGCTCGATTAAGGAAAAGGAGGATTCCAGATCATCTCCAACACCTACTACTTGGAGCAAAGGGAAAGAATGTCTGTCTTTGTCAAAAAATTCCAAAGTTGTTTGTCTTTTTCTTGTCAGGCGGTTACCTAAATTTTGATATTGTAAAAGGCTTGAAGCTTGTTTTGTGAGAGTTGAGAAATACAACACCACAGGAGCCCAAATGATCTCTGTAAGCTGAATAAACCTGTTACAAGGAGTAGAAAGGAAGCAATAACAGAAAAACAAAAACACAAAAAATATGCTCAAAAGAAAAGAGCTCGATATTCACAAAATGTGTAATGTGATAATCATACAAAGAAAAGAAAATTAACCTCTAATAAGTCAAGAAACCCTAAAAGGGAAAACCTAGGCTTGCACATAATAATTAATAAAAGAATTAATTATTATGCACCTAATATTAGCTTAAGTGTAAAAAGAGATAAAGGGAACTTAAATAATTAAACAAATGTTGTTTAATTAATCAAGTAAAGACCCGATTACTCTAACACCCCCCCTTAAGCTAGACTCAAGGAGAAGCTAAAACCTAGAACAACTATTGAAAACAGAAAAGATGGGTCTCGGCAACAAGGCATGATCAGGTACCCAAATACAATGAAATCTCTATGAAACAGAGAAAAAGGAGAAAACCCAACAGGAAAAAACTCCTCTCCAAAAAGAGATAAAAGAACATGCTGAAAGAAGAAGGAAGGAAGGCCTCATAAAGACCCCCCGAGGACAACTTCACTCACCCCAAGCATAGAGCGTAACTGAAGATAGTGCGATAATGCAAAAGGTTTCATGAAGATGTCGGCAACCTGCTCGACAATGGGAATGTACTCCAGAATGAGAGAACCATCCTGAATCAACTGGCGAATAAAATGCATGTGAAGCTCAATGTGTTTCGTCTGCTGATGCTCTACCGGGATGCGAGAAATACTAAGAGCACTTTGATTGTCACACCAAAGAATAGTGGGACTATCAGGAGGAAAACCAAACTCAGTCATCAACTGTCGAAGCCATAAGATCTCCTGACTGGCGAGCACAATAACTCGGTACTCAGCCTCTGTAGATGATAATGCATGAGCAGTTTGCTTCTTACAAGACCATGTGATAGGATCAGAGCCAAGACAGAAAACAAAGCCATAAGTAGACTTCCGATCAGTGACATCACCAACCCAATCTGAGTTAGTGTAGCCAACAATGTGAGGTTCCCCTGATGTGTAGTGATGGCCATGAGAAAGAGTCCTGAATGTACCATAAAATACGTTTGGTAGCTTACCAATGACTCTCATGAGGATCATGGGAGAATAGAGAGACAAGGCCAACCGCAAAGGAAAGATCAGGACAAGTGTGTGTCAGGTACAACAAATTGCCAACCAACTGCCTGTAAAGTGTAGAATCTACTGAAGAAGTGGGACAAGTAGTAATCAAAACAACCCCTAACTGAAAAGGAGTGGGAGAAGGCTTGCAATCAAGCATGCCAAAGCATCAAAGCATGTCAAGAGCATACTTCTGCTAGTAAATGTAGATCCCATCAGAAGACTGAATCACTTGAAGACCAAGGAAATAGTGCAGAAGACCGAGATCTGCCATCTCAAACTGGTCCATCAAAGCTCGCTGAATATGCTGAATCATAGAGGATGAGCTACCCGTGATGAGGAGATCATCAACATAGAGCACAAGAATCAGGATCTCACCCTCAAGAAGCTGAATGTACACTGTGTGATCGGAATGACTGCGGGTGAAACCAGTGGAGAGCAAGAAAGAATCCATCTTCTCATATCAAGCCCGAGGGGCCTGTTTGAGACCATACAATGAATGCCGAAGTCTGCAAACCAAAGAACTGTCCTGCACAAATCCCTGAGGCTGCTCCATATAGATTTCCTCCTGTAGGTCCCCATACAAGAAAGCACTCTTCACATCCATCTGAAAAATGAGCCATCTCTTAGAAGTTGCAAGGGAGAGTACAAAGCGAATAGAGTTCATCTTGGCGATAGGGGCAAATGTCTCGGAGTAATCAATACCCTCAACCTGCGAGAAACCCTTCGCAACAAGACGTTCTTTGTACTTATCAATTGAACCATCAGCAACATACTTAGTGCGATACAACCAACGACACTGAACCATCTTTCTGCCTTTAGGAAGAGGACAAAGATGCCAAGTAGTATTCCGCATCAAAGAAGAATACTCCTCCTCCATAGCACAATCCCACTCAGGGTGTCCATTAGCCTCTGAAAACTTCTAAGGATCATTTGAAATGGCATGACTCAAAAGACTAGAACCCACAGTATGAGAACGGGTGCGACGAGTATCAGAAGGATCACCGACCATAGATCCTGTCGCCTCAATGGTAAAGCGAGCCCACTTGGGCATCTGAGGTGGAGCAGGTGGAGGTGGGGATGGTGGATCATCAACATCATCATCAGAATCATCCTCAAAATAATCTTGAAGAGATGTAGTGGGAGGAGTTGACACTGGAGACACGGTATCCACTATGGGAAAGCACTCATCAAACTGAACATCCCATCGAAACAGGACCTCTCTGGAATCAGGATCAAACAACCTATACGCCTTAACATCCTCATAGTAGCGAACAAAAATGAGGGGTTGACTCTTCCGCTCCATTGCTTTCCTTTGAGCGTCAGGAATAAATGCCCATGCCTCACTGCCAAATACTCGGAAAAAAGGAACATCAGGCTTGTCATGAGACCAAGCCTCCTCAGGAGTCATATGTCGAATCGCCTTGTGAGGCATCCGATTCTGAATTTAGTTGGCATAATTAACTACCTCACCCCAAAAGGACGAATCCATGGACCTGGACTGAATCATATAATCCACCATCTCTCGTAAAGTTCTGTTCTTTCGGTCAGCGACACCATTCTGCAGAGGGGTGTAGGGAACAATAAATTGATGCTGCAAACCATGCTCAGTGCAAAAATCTCTGAAAGCCTGATTCACATACTCTCCCTCATTATTTTTACGTATCCACCGAATAGAACAACCATACTGCTTCTTTACAAATGTCTTGAAGATTTGAAATGAATTAAAGACATCAGGCTTGTACTTAAGAAAGTACACCCATGTGCATCTAGAGAAGTCATCAATAAATGTGAGTAGATACTTGGCCCCAGAAAAAGGAGTAGGGAAGGGCATGAGGCCACTGTGAATCAACTCCAAAGGTGCCAAAGCACGAGGGGCTCTTCCCTTCGGAAAGGGATCCCGGTGATGCTTGCCAAGCACACAACCATGACAAACACTATCAGTGCAGAAAATCTATGGAAGCCCAAGAACAAGTGCCTATGTACTCATCTGCTGAAGATATCTGTAATTGACATGGCCCAAGCGCTCATGCCAAAGCTTACTCACTGAATCTGCATGTGCTATAAGAGATGAACTTGCACCCGCGGAGGGCTCAAATCCATCAAATCTGTAAAGACAAGATGAGTATCAACACTCCCAATAGCCACAACCAAATCAGAGTCATGAAGGTCTCGAATAACCACATCATGTGGTGAGAACTCAACTGTCTTACCAGAGCCAGAATGGAAAATCTGATAAATAGACAAGAGGTTTGTCGAGATGTCAGGGACAACCAGAACATCCTGCAGAGTACCCCTATCCAAAGAGACAGAACCTGAACCCAAGACTGAAAGCTGAACTGAGTCACACACTGCAATCTGTGAAGTACCACAAGAGGCAAGAGAAGTAACCAACTGCTGAGTGTGAGTCATATGGTGAGAAGCGCCAGAATCTAAAATCCAAGTGGACCCATAGGTTGAAGCTCGACCAGTGAGAGCATGACCTTTCCCTGTGGAAGGAGAAGATGCCTGAGGTGAGGAGATGTGATGCTGCTATATGACTTCCTCTAAAGCCTCTAAGCATTTCCAACACCTGGAAACTAGATGTCCTTCCTTGCCACAAAAACTGCAAGTATCTCCTGATTTCTTCTTAGTCTTGGAGGAAGACTCACCAGACTGTGAAGATTTCCCATGTTTCAGAGGAAATGGTGGTTTAGAATCAGACTTAGGAGGTGGCTTGGAGGATTGCTCACTGCTTGCAGAATTCTTCTTTGGCTTCGGTTTTTAATTTTGTTTCTCCTTAGAGGACTGAGCAACCAATGCTTTGTTCTTGGACCCTGAGAGCATGTCCAACTGAGAAAGGTGAGACTGCTCACGAGACAGACGCTCACAAAGCACATCAAAGGTAGGCATGTTAAAATGAGCACCCAACCCATCCATGGTGCAGTAGAAAGTAGAGACAAAAAACTGAAAATGATCCCGAAGTTTCGAAATGATCAAGTGAATGCACTCTGTGTCTGTCTTGGTCTTTCTATTGACATTTGGCATTATAACAGACAATGGGAGATTGTTGGCATTTCAATAAGGATATTGAGAAGGTTGTTGATGATTATGGATATAACTGATAAAGGATGTTTACTATCTTGATATTATTATTTTGTCATTGATGTCAAGAAATTGATTTTCTAATTCAGTATGATGTTGCCATATCTTGAGAAGTATGATTTGAAGAGTATAAAGATGTCGGTAAAAGACACAGAAAGAATATGATGAATAAGGGGATGAATAAGGTATTCAATGGGCAACTATTACCGAGTCAAACAATGATGAGATCATGATGTTTAGATTGTTTTAACATCATACATATGTTGTAAATTGTAAGGTTAATACTATACTATGTTACCAAACAAAGAACCTAGTCGGTGAACCCTAAGGAACCTAGTCGGTAAACCCTAAGGTAATCGCTATCGGTTAATGAAGGCAGAATGTCTACCGAGTGAAGTTTAGTATTTACCGAGTTGTTACCTAGTTGTAACCGAGCTGTAACAAAATATATTAAATGGTTACATGTGTTATTTAATGAAGGAAGCTAATGAGCTGGAACTAATTAAATGATTGGTATGCTGTGCATGAAGTTTGTTAATGAATCTATGGCAAAGGAAAATCGGCATGAAGATCTAGAGCTTAGATTGAACCGCAATACCCTAGCACAAGTTCCAATAAATGTATGCAAGTTCCAAGGTAGGGTAAAACATTTTCAGATCGAAGGATACATTGAACTTGGTCAAAGTTTGAAGATCTGATGGCTATGATTGATCATGGGAAATGTGATCAAGGAGATTAAGCGGTTGGCGAATTGTTTATAAATAGGGAACTATTGATAAATAATGTATGCGGGCAAATGTATGCATAGGGATGCTACATAGTGATTATCGAGCACAGAAGCTTGAAGATCTGTTTGAATAACAGAGTATAGAAGCCCAGCAGATGGACAAGATTAGTTCTATGTCTAGATTGTATTGAGCAAATAAGAATCTGCTTTAGCATTTTAGATATGAAGTTGCAGATAGATTTTATTACTGTTATTTTGTGAAAGTGATAGAAAATCTCTTAACCGAGTGGACTTAACAGTCTTATTTGTAAAACCCTCTAGCAAGGTGACATTCTGATTGAGTGTTTGAAATCCTTTAACAAGGTCACTTCTAACAAGGTGAAGATCCTAACAGATCTGAGTGAAATCCCTTAATTGGGTCACATCTAGCAATGTGTTTGTAATCTTTAACAGGATTTGCTTTTAACCGAGCATACTCTAGAAGAGTATATTTCTTAGTGGGTCCGAAATCCCACAGTGGTTTTTCCCTATTTGGGTTCCCACATTAAATCTGGTGTTATGAGGTTTATGATGTTTATATGCTTTTGAGTTTGCATGTTTAGCAGTTTTGGTTATATTACTGAAGTATATGTTACCGAGGTTGAATCTGATGTTTTTATGGAAGATTAAGTTTGTATGATTCACCCCCCCCTCTCATCTTGTTGGCTATTGGATCTATACTTACACTAAGTATCAGAACTATCAATTGGTATCAGAGCTTTGGACTCTGGAAGAAAAGTTTAAAGGTACTTGAGGCAAAGATCCAAAGATGTATAAGAGGGATGCACTGAAGTTGAACAAGTCAAGTTTCTCTACATGACAGAAAAGGATGAAGCTGCACCTATTAGGAGTCGGAGAATATGCTGTATATTATCTGGAGAATGATTTCATCACATCGAGCACCTATCCATTGACAATGGAAGAGATAAAGGCAAAGCAAGAACATATCCAAGCAATGATTGAAATAACATCTGCATTGACTGACTCAAAGTTTAATGATCTAGAAGGCTGCAATGATGCAAAGGCTACGTGGGATATAAGCTCATATCAGTATATGGAGGAGATGAACATGTTCAAAGAGCAAAAGTAGATAGTCTAAGAGGACAACTTGAATCTATGAGGATGAATGAAGGTGAGAACATAACTCAGTACAGTACAAGACGAAAGGAGATTGTCAATCAAATCAAAGGAGCAGGTGGAACTATTGAAGAAAAGGATATAACAAGTAAGTTGTTAAGAACCCTTCTACCGGCTTATGCAATCTGAGTCTCTGCAATCAATGAATTGAGGTCTGTACCTAATATGCCGGTTTTTTTAGATGCTACTATTGGTAAGCTACATGCATTTGAGTTAAGTAACTTTGATAACAGTGGATCTTCAGTAAATAAAGTTGAATCTGCATTTAGTTCTTTTCATCTTGATGAATCTAATGATTACAATGAAAGAAAGTATAAGTACTCTGAAGGAGATCACAGTGGAGCAAGTGAAAGATTTCGTAAGAACATGGAAGAAGTACACAAACTGTATGAGGAAATTAGAAAGCAGGAAGAGTTTGAAGCACTATTAGCTAGAAGGTTACCAAGAGGCAAAGGTAAGTATAAAGGAAAACTACCTTTGAAATGTTTCAATTGTAATAAAATAGGACATATGGCTTCTAACTATCCTAACAAAGAATCTACTGAAAAGAGAGATTATAGAGATGACAGACAGAAAGACAATCATTACAGAGGACATCGAGACTTCAGAAGAAGAGATAGAAAGACATGCTTAATAGCTGATGAGAAATCCAATGATGATAAGTCAAATGAAACTGATACAAAGGAAGTAGTTTATGTGGCTATCAAAGATGGATCAGATGAAGAAAGGTATGAATAAAAAGCCCTAATATCTCACATAAATACTAATGATTCTTAGATCATAGATAGTGGATGCACACATCATATGATAGGTGATAAACACAAGTTTGTTATGTTAGAAGATTATGATGGAGGCTATGTAAGATTTGGTAATTATGCACCATGTCAGGTGAAAGGTAAAGGATCTATAACACTTCTTGACAATGCAAGATGCAATGATGTTTATTGGGTTGAAGGTTTGAAATACAATTTGTTGAGTATAGCACAACTAAACAATATAGGTTACTGAATATAATTTCAGAAGGGAATTGTCAAAGTTCATGACAAGAATGGAAAGTTAGCTGCTACCGGGACACAAACAAAAGGTCACACATTTCACCTTGACTCAACTCGGAACAAGTGTCTGTATGCAAAGATAGATGATACCTGGTTATGACATAAAAGGTTTTGTCATGTAAAGTTTGATAATCTGATCAAAATAAGTAAGAAGCACCGAGTAAGAGGTCTACCAAGTCTTGAAAAGCCTGAGAATGCTATGTGCCGAGGATGCCAGATGGGTAAGATGACAAGATCAAGCTTTACAAGTAAGTCTTACACTTCTAAGGGAATTTTAGATCTTGTGCACACTGATCTTTGTGGTCCTATGAAAGTTCAAAGTTATTATGGTGATAAATATTTCATATTATTTGTGGATGACTATTCAAGGATGATGTTAGTTATGTTTTTAAAACAAAAATCAGAAGCTTTTCAAATGTTTAAATGGTACAAGGCAAGAGTTGAAAATGAAATAGGAAGACAACTGAAATGTCTTAGATCAAATAGAGGAGGAGAGTTCACATCTGATGAGTTCAACTTATTCTGCAATGGTCATGGTATTAAAAGACAAGTCTCTGCACCGAGAACTCCATAGCAAAATGGAATATTAGAAGAAGAAGTTTTTATTAAACAACCTAAAGGATTTGTTGAAGACAATAATAAAGATTAGGTATGTAAATTGAACAAAGCATTATATGGTCTGAAACAAGCACCTAGAGCATGGTATGAAAGATTGCACTCTTATTTGATTAAGATTGGTTTTATAAGGACAAGTGAGAACATCAATATGTACATGAAGAATGATGAAAATGGCATACTGATTTCAGCCATATTTGTTGATGATATTATATTTTGTGGAAATGACTCTCTTTGTAAGAACTTTGGAAATGAAATGAGCAAAGAATTTGAGATGTCATTAATCGGTGAGATAAAGTATTTTATAGGTTTACAAATACTGCAAATGAAAAATGAGATTTTCATTACTCAATCCAAGTACATAAAGGAAATCTTGAAGAAATTTGGAATGGAGGATTCAAAACCAATAAGTACTCCTATGACTACCAACTGTAAACTATCAAAGAATGATGAATATGCATCTGTTGATGAGACACTTTACTGATCCATGATTGGAAAGCTACAATATGTTGTTCATAGCAGACTAGACATAGCACATGCAGTAGGTATAGTTGCAAGATTCTCTGCAGATCCTAAGGAAACACACATGACAACAATCAAAAGAATTTTTAGATACTTGAAAGGCACAGAGGATTATGACTTAGTATATTAGAAAGGAAATGATTTTGATTTAAAAGTTTATACTGATGCTGATTGGGTAGACAACATTGATGACAAGAAAAGCACAAGTGGAGGAGCTTTCTTTTTAGGAGAAAGACTAGTGAGTTGGCTTAGCAAGAAATAAGGATGTGTTTCATAGTCAACAACAGAAGCTGAATACGTTGCTGCAGCATTAAATTGTACCAACATTGCATGGATCAAACAACTGCTGGAAGGAATAAATGAGAAAGTTACCGAGCCAGTAACTATATTCTGTGACAATACTAGTGCCATTAACATTTCAAAGAATCCTATTATGCACTCTAAAACAAAGCACATCTCTATCAAATATCATTATCTTAGAGAAGAAGCTCAAGAGAAGAAAGTGGTGTTGGAATATGTTAGCACAAAGGAACAAATAGAAGATATCTTCACCAAGCCACTACCAAGGGACACTTTTGAATATATCAGAAGTAAGTTAGGGGTCCTACCCCTATCTTCTACTCATTAACCGAGTTCAGTGAAAGCATCAATATAATGACACTATCGAATATCTTTTTAGAGTTGATACTGATTTACACACTTTAGGATGTTTTCTAAAGGTGTGCAGGAAATAATGCAGGATACAATGCAGGGAATATGAATTGAAGACAAAATGCTCTGACTGAGACTCAGTTGTTACACAACAGCAGGAAATCACTTCCTACAGGAAGAAATTATGTTTTAGTTCTTTACTTTTTGGCATTGTTGTCAAAGGGGGAGTAGACTGATTAAAAAGTCTGAAACTGAAGATTAAAAAAAGGGGAGAAGACTGAAGAAAATAGGAGAAGTCTGTTGACAACAAGAGAGCATTTCAACATTTCAGAATCACAACAACCTGAATCTTTTTAAGGTCAAATCAATTGGTTTTGCCATCAATGCCAAAGGGGGAGATTGTTGGCATTTGACATTATAACAAACAATGGGAGATTGTTGGCATTTCAATAAGGATATTGAGAAGATTGTTCTGATTGATTGAAAAACAGGTTTTAAGGACCCGAAACCATTACAACATAGTTAAATAAAAAGCTGAGAAAATAGAGTCCTCATACAAAGCGACTGGTCCAAAAAACCAACGAACAAAAAAAATAGCTAAACAACAAAAAACAACAAAGAACCCAAGGAGACACTACATAGTAATTTTCTTCGGCAGATCCTCTGCCTTAGTCACCAGCTCATTATAGGTCACCCCAACTGCTTTTAGCTCCTCCAGGTCCTTATTCACTTTCTTTTCCTTCCTCTTTCCACGGGTGCAAGTTCTGGCACCTTGGGCTTCCCCGGTTCCATCTGCATCCAGGTCAATTTTCTAGGTTTCCTTTTCATCATCGAGCTTGCTGATGAGGGTATGGGTGTTGTTGGCTGAGATTTTCAGAATGCTGAGACTCTACTTCGCAATGTTCTTGAGGCACTCCTCTATCTTGTCCACTTTGGCAACTGTATCTGAGAGCATTTTTTCGCTAGTTTCCTCCAGGGTTTTTCTATCCTGTATCTCCTTTTCAATTTTCTCAAACCGAGGATTAAAGGCATCTCTGATGTCTTCCGCTTTGGCAATTGTGTTCTTCAAATCTTCGATATAATCGGCCATAGTGTTCCCCTCTCCAATGTTAATGGTCTCTAGGATCATGACTCTGTTGCAGAGTTTTTTGTATTCATCCACAGTATTCTTATTCCCATCAATAAGCCATTCAATGGTTTTCATAAAACCCTTCAAGGCCTCGGGGTGAGGACCAGGAGAAGGAGTAACTTTACCAGGGGTTATCTGTTCATCTTTAGCAATATGGAGGGCAGAAATAGTGTTAGCGGCCCTGAGGGTCTCCTCCATAGTATCCATCTCCAGGATTTGTTCAACTTCCAGGGTTCTTGTTTGCTTGTCCTCTTCCGGTTCCTTGCCTGTGTCCTCCGGATTTTTGCCAGTCTCCTCTATTTTCTTTTGCTTCTTCCTGGGTTGGGCTTGGTTTTTACTTTTTTCCTTCAGCACTCCCTTAGAGTTCTTCTTCTCCTCAGGGAAATCAGAGTCCTCTTCTTCCGAAGAAATACTAATCAAGGGTTTGCTTTGGGGTTTTTTGCTCTTAGAAGAAGAGGGTCTTGATTTCCTCTTCTTGCTCCTCTCATACTCTGAGTCGTCAGAGCTTTCCTCATTATCAGTCGAGGAATCATTATCTGAATCCTCCTCCTATGAGAAATCAGAATCAAACATTTCTTCTTCCGAATCCACAGAGAGCTGCATTCGATTGATTTTACTGGCCTTTAGATGATCATAAATGAGGACCATAAGTCCCTGGTGCATTGCAGTGTCACCCCGAGGATTTTCTTTATATGCTTTTAGGGATGCATTCATAGAACAGAGCAAGAAGTAAGGGAAATTCACCTTATCGTTATGCCTAAAATGATTTAAGAGGAGAAAGTGATATCCATATACTTTCGTAAACCTGCCATCTAGAGTTATATACCTCATTAAAACAAAGAATTTCCCGCCAGGGCTTTGCAAAAGCCCTAGGCGGATAATAGGTTTTGCTCAACTTTACCAGTCTTTTCTTCTCTTTCTCTATGATCGGGTACCTTTCAATGGCTTCCCTACTGACCTTCCTATCTCTATAGAAATTGCAGCCCTCCCTTTTGAGTCCCGTAGCTTTAGCTATTAACTCTTCGTCAATTTCCACCAGTTGGTCGCCCATTTTAAGCTTGCCCTTCTTCCAATTTTTGTAGAAGAAGCTGGTTATCTTTCCATCATGGCCATGGAGTCTCTCAATGAAGCTCGAAAGACCACCCTTCTGCAAAATTTCCCACACCTATTCTTTCTGTTTCCACTCCTTGCAACTTCCTGGCTCATATCTTCTCCTATTTCCGCCCATGGTGTCGTTTCTCACAGTCAAGTTCAGGTTACAGAGCTAGTGAAACAAAAAGCTTTTCAAAGCTAAAACAAAAGCCCAGAAAGCGTGCATAGCATTAATGATTTGATAAGTTATAATGCACGTTCTGCTAACTTTGATGTTATAATGAGTAATTCCCTCATTATCGAAGTAACTCAAAGTGCTTACTTCAGTACATATCATAATTGCCCTGTCAATCAAGATTCTTTGGGGTACTTCGATATCTTTCATTTATTATGATTTGTCTTACATCTCCGGGAAGACCGCTCTCACCTGTCCATGTGGTAATTGTATCATTCTTCACCGCCACATTTGCAGACCAATCAACAGAACAGTTGGCCTCCCGATATATATGGGATATGTGGCATTTTTTGAAGGTTCTGATGATGTCAATGGCAGAAAAAATTATATTGTGGATCGACCAAGAGGGCTTAGAGGTCCCATTGAGACACTTAATAATATTATTGGAATCCCCTTCGATCCAGAGATGGGTACAATTCCATTTTTTGGCTAGAATAATGCCTTGAAGGGCTGCCATAGCTTTCGCCTTATGATTGGTTTGAACGCCAATAGGGACAACAACCATACCTTTGCAAATGCCTCTGTCGTCTCTGAGAATAGCTCCACAGCGTGAAGGACCTAGATTTCCTTTGGCTGCTCCATCAAAATTGATTTTAAGCCAACCATGGGGAGGGGTTTGCCATTTAACTTCAAGCCTTTTATTGTGGCTGATATTATGACCATCAGTGATCTTCATATTCCAGGCTCTTAAGATATTTGACTCCAAAGAGTTGTTTGAGTAACAAGAGACCTCCATAGTTCCCATATTTTCCTAGATAGCCCTTTGAATTTTCTGAAAAACAATGTCTTGATTTAAGGACACCCTGAAAATTCGGTTGTTTCTTTCCTTCCAAAGACCCCACAGAATGTGAGGCAGAGAGAGCTGCCACATACACCTCAGAAAAGAGTTGGTCCAATGAATTTGCCAGGAAGAGAACAAATCTCTGATGTTACTGGGAAACACCCAAGAAAGACTAAATCTTTTGAGGAAGCTTTCCCAAACAGAGGTTGAGAAAGAAAAGTGGAGGGCAAGATGGTCCACTGACTCTTCCTCTTGAAAGCACAACACACACCTATTTGGAAGGGCAAAATCTCTGCATTTAAGGTTGTCAACAGTAAGGATCTTATTCTGGAGAATAGTCTAGAAGAACATATTGATTTTAGGAGTTAGCCCTTTTAACCAAGCTTTAGACTAGAAAGGATTCATAGGAGGGGAGGGGGAGAGGATACAATACATCGAAGATACAGTAAAGGTACCTTTGGGGTTATATCTCCAGATCAGGGAATCCTCTTCCTTATTCAGCCAGATAGTAGACAGTTGGGTTTTGAGCTTGGAGAGATTGGGATGAATACTATCAATGTTCTGCCAGTTGTTCCCATCCCAGTAATCTGCCACTAAGGTACCAAAAGAGCCAATATAGGAGGGGGCATGGGAAGCCCACTCATAGAAATCCATTAGGGGTTTGTCAAAAAGCCAGGGATCCTCCCAGAATCTCACTTTTCTACCATTTCCAAGTTTCCATGTCACACCTTTAGCAATCACCTCTTTACATTTAGAAACATGGTTCCAGATATGAGATCCATTTATACTGAGATCCGATTTAAGAAAAGAAGATAGAGAAGAGGACAAACGAGAATACTTACTTCTCCAAATTTTGCACCATTCAGAATCAGAGTTAAACCATCTCCAAACTTGTTTTGACAAGAGAGCTTCATTTAAAGTGCGAATCCTCCTAAGCCCCAGACCACCTTTGCTTTTTGGCTTGCAGACTTGATCCCATGCCACCAAGGACATTCTTTGCTTTTCCTCCACCCCAGACCATAGGAATCTTCTTTGAATTTTCTCAATAGCTTCAGCATACTTGACTGGAATTCTGAATAAGCTAAGAGCATAAATGGGGATACTTTGAAGAGTAGCCTTAAGAAGAAGGAGCTTACCAGCTTGACTTAAGAGAGCCCCTTTCCAACCTGCAAGTTTTTTGTGAAATTTATCAACCAGTGAACTCCAATAGGAGTCAGGAGGGGCAATCCCCATGGGGAGACCAAAGTAAGTAGTAGGAAGGTCAGCAATCTTACACTCCAGAATTTTGCTGATCCTTTGTTGTCTTGTCTCCGGGGTGTTAATGAAAAAGACATCACTTTTGGCCTAGTTAATAAGCTGCCCCGTTGCAGAAGCATATTTACACAAGGTATTCTTTAGAACTTTAGCTTCTGAGATGCTTGAATCCCCCATAATTATTGTATCATCAACAAACTGCTGGTGTGAGCAAATAAGGTCAACAAAAGAAGGTTGGAGACCCTTAAAGTATCCTATCTGCACCAAATTTTCCATGGTCCGTCCAAAGCATTCTGCCATAATAATGAATAGGATGGGGGAGATAGGATCTCCTTGCCTAAGACCTCTCGAAGCTTGGAAAAAGGTTGAAGGAGAACCATTGACAAGAACAACAAAGGACGCAGTAGTGGTAAGTTGGGATAAAAGATCCACAACTCTTGGGGCAAACCCAAAGGCAGTGAGGACTTTTTGAAGAAGAGACCAGTCCACCCTATCATAGGCTTTGGAGAGATCTAGCTTAAGGATGAGACTCTGCTTCTTCGCTTTAACAAGAGAATGAATATTCTCATGAACAGTAATAATGGAATCGAGAATTTGTCTTCTAGGAACAAACCCATTCTGCTGGTGTTTAATTAAAGCCGGGAGAATAGACAAGAGTCTGGAGGTCAGGACCTTAGATATGATCTTGTAAAAGGAATTGCACAGGCTAATAGGTCTGAACTTGTCCAGAGAATCAACACCTTGAATCTTGGGAATAAGAGCAATAAAAGTACCATTTATTTCCTTCAAGAGTTTTCTACCCCCAAAGAATTCCTTAACCCCATTAGCAACATCAGTCCCGATAATGTCCTAGAACTCTTGAAAAAAGAGCATTGGGAAGCCATCAGGACCAGGATCTTTGTTTCCATCAAAGGAGAAAACAACATTTTTAATTTCTAAGGTGGAAGGAATGGAAGAGAGAAAAACATTATTTTGGGCATCAATGAGACGAGGAATGTTTTGAAGAAAAGAGGACTGAGCATCAGCATCTAGACTTTGATCCCTCGAAAGGAGGTCCGAGAAATATCTCTTAGCTTCATTCCTTATTTCATCTTCCTTGACCAACTCCCCACTGTCCACAACTAACTTGTTCATCCTGTTGGCAGCTTTATGTTTGATGGTTGACATATGGAAGAATCTTGTATTCCTGTCTCCTTCCTTGAGCCATATGCATCTCGATCTCTGCTTCCAGAACATTTCCTCTTTAGTAATAATATCATGGTATTTCTGAAGAATCTCATTCTCCTCAGCAATAGAAATAGTACTAAAACCATCCTTCTGGATCTGGTCCTGTATCTCTTTTAGGTTTTCCTGAATTTTACTCTTAGCCTCAAATATATTCCCAAACCTGTTCTTATTCCAGATTTGTATGTTGTCCTTCACACTTTTGAGCTTCTTAACCACTTTGAACATTGCCGTTCCCTCAACTTGGATACTCCACCATTTTTTAATATACTTTTTAATATCAGGGTGAAGAGTCCACATTTTTTCAAATCTAAAGGGATAGTTTTTTCTTCTGTTGATCAAATCAGCATTAAAAGTAATTGGAAAGTGATCGGAACCAACCTGAATATGTGCAAATAAAGAACAGAAATACTGACTGTACCAATCATCAGAAATGAGAGTTCGGTCAAGGTGCACTTGAATAAGGTCATTACCATTTCTTCTATTTGTCCATGTGAAATTACAACCCTGTATCTTCAAATTATTAAGAGCTAGAGAATTAATAAAATCCATGAGAGCCATCCTACTTTCCAGCTGAGGCGAGCTACCTCCAGATTTTTCCTCCTCTTTTAAAGGCGTATTGAAATCCCCCATAACCATCCATCTTAGATTTTTGAAACTTTCCCTAGCCTGTTTTATCCTTTTCCAAAAAGAGTTTCTAGCCTTTACGGTATTAGGAGCATAAATGTTTGTGAGAACCCATGAAAAACCATCTTTAAGATGCTCAAATTTAATACAAGAAAAATTACCTTCCTGAATAATGACCTGGCCTTTAATAGTGTTAAGATTCCAGATGGTTGCAATGCCTCCAGAAGCACCCTCAAAACTTCCCCCACTAATTTTACCATTTTTGAAAAACTTCAAAGATTCAACTTTTTCTCTACTCATTTTGGTTTCTTGAATAAGAAAAATGTCAGGATTGCTATCTCTTATCATATTCCTAATAATATCATGTTTATGGGGATTGTTTAGACCCCTTAAATTCCAAGAGATTATCTTCATAGTTACTTACCAATTCCCAGCTCCTTGAGAGTTTTCTGAGTTCCATCTGCTATGTTCTTGCTTGCCTCCATGTCTCTAACTTTGTGATTAGATGGTCGCTCTGGGGAAGAGGAGATGTATCCCACATCAACTTGAGCTATTCTATTAGATTTCCTAATCAAGGATATCGAGGGTGTTGCTTCGTTCTTACTTATGTGTTTAGGCTGCTTCCATTCCGTTTCTGACACAGGAGCCACTTCCGGATTGGTTAGGATTTTGGAAATTTCATCTTCATTACCCCATTTAGGAGTTCTGGACTCAGTTGAAAAAATGTTTGCTGTTCTTGAATGCTGATCCGAATCCGAAAGACTCAATCCCAAAATTGCACACTTTTGAGCTTCTTGTATTTCAAAACTAGGTATGGCTACAGAAGGTTTTGTCCTTTCAACTTGTGGATCTGGGATCTCACCTTCCTCTGGTTGATAGTCTCTAGCTTCTACTACCTGATTTTCATATGTGTCATCCACCACTTCATCTTTTGCTTTTGGAGGATCATTCTGATCGTTCAAATCCATTTTCTGCGTAATTTTTATGGGACTAGCTTTGGTTGTTTCATTCCTATCTGCCTCCTAAACAGTGGGACTGAGGATAGAGTTTGAGGCTTCCTTTTGTTCCCCCAAAGGAGAAAAGCGATTTGGATTTTTTTCCTTATTTTCTATGTTTTTAACTTGCCACACTCTTTTCTCTAGCATATTCTGGCTATCAATCTGAGGTTTTAACTGATTAGGCTCTGCCTTTTGCTTTTTCGGGCAAGATTTTGCCCAATGACCTACCTTCTTACAATGGAAACAAGCAAAAGGAATAGTTTCATATTCTATATGTTGCTTCCAGGTTCCCAGTTTTGAAACTAGATCAATCTGTTCCGACATATTTGCCTCAGGGGCTACTCCAACACAGAACCTTGCATGGGTTAATCTTCTTTTTGAAGCAGTGACTGGGTCAATAGAGAGCAGCTCACCAAAAGAACTTGCTATTCCAGAGAAGATGCTTTCTGCCCAATACTCGAGAGGCAATCCTGGGAGTTTTATCCACACTGGAACCTACGCCAGAATAGAATCATTCATATTTAATTTTGGATGCCATTTTCTTAGAACCAGGGCTGTCTTTCCCACCATCCAGGGACTCCTGCACAAGATCTTAACCTTATCTTCTTCACATGAAAAAGAGAAAGACAGAAGACCTTTGGGAAGAGCCATGACCTCTACATTTCCTTTAAGTGCCCATTTTTGATTAACAAAGTCCCTAACAACTTCAATGTTTGGGCGTGGACCCATAAACTTCCCTACCAAGGAGTTCGACATACTGTTGATATTATGGTCCAGAACCTAGTCAGGGATGGAGATAGCAAACTTACCACCAGAAGGGTCAGAAATGTTCTTAACAAGAGGAAGGGAGGATTTACCAGTTGGTCTAGATCCAAAAAGGGAAGACCATTTTTTTCCCTCCCTCCTGTTATCCACGAAGTCAACAAGTGGCATAGGCCCCCCATTGGACCCTACCCCCAGATGCCCTGAAGAATCTGTTGTCATGGCAGACAGAGTACCACCAGACTGTGAGTCAGCAACCGGAACTAGGAGGTCCAAGGGCTTGTCCTTATTGTAATGCCCCGCCAGGAAACCCCTAAGGGTTTAAGTTAAAAACACTCAAATAGAGTGTAAAATTTTTTTTTGGTTAAATAACTTTTAATAGCGTTAACGAAAAGTTACAATAATAAGATAAGTTGAAGTTATCTCAAGGTTATCTGTCAACTTAGATATCACAGCGGAAGGCTCAAACAATCCTAAGGAGTTTCCCAACGCGATTACATAACCTTACACCTAACTCAACTTGCATCATTAGATCCATTAAACAGGATATCTTATTAATGAGATACTGCATAGCTCTTGATTATATATGTGTTCAATGGTTTGACAACTTATAATATTAGGAAGCGTTCAATTGCTTTGGTTAGTGAGGGGGCCATCGAGAGGTTAATTACTCAAGCACTTTGATTCGTAATTTCATTAGGAGGTCTCCAAATAGGTTCAAGCATTTTAAATTTTACAAAGTTCATTCATTAGAGTTTTAAAATAACCATCCACACTTGACATCATCCTTTAATGCTATAGATATGCTTAATGAGATTCATTCGTTTAGGGTTAAACTACGATTAGTAAAACGAGGGCCCCATCATTTGATTTTAAAATATCCACCCACATTTGATGTATAATTCTTAAATATTAAAAGATATGGTTAATAAGAAGAATTCGTTCCTTAAGGATTAACTACAATTAATAGAGTGGGGTCTCTTCATTTGTTTTCATGCATAGCCAACTGATGAGTTGAAGTTCTTTTATGAAAGGTATAATGTGAGTAGTCATAGAATTCATTTGATGTTTTAATAATACAAAGAGATGGACTAACTTCATTAAGATGGATATGCCTTAGGACAAACGGAAGCATCCTTTACATTAAAGTATCGTTAACTAGATGACATTCATCATTTCAAGATTAGAGTAATATGATCATAATGACGTTCTTTTATTAGGATTAAAATACCATTATCTTATTGCATATCTCTTTTTTTTTGTTAGATGAAAGTAATATGCGAGAGATACTTTTACTAGGATTTAATGTATAAACAACAAATCAATTACTTTTCCATTTTAGATTAATTTTAGCAATCATGAGGGATTCCTTTTATAAGGGATTAAAAATATGGATATCTAATTGAGTTCACCCAATTATAAAATAAATCTGGTGAGGATTATTGATTATAATTACAACATAAATTACTAAGTGTATTCATCCAATATACAACATGAATTACCTAATTGAGTCCACACGATTATCAAATTACTCTGGTGAGGATTATAGTTAGGGTTGAAGCGTGAAATAACTTAACAAACCATCCAATGCAATGAAGCATAATTAACATGGCGTGAATTCATTCACTAAGGTAAAAAGATAGATGTTTATATGATGTTCAACCTTTTAATCTCAATCTGGGAATTGTGACATAAGTTTTAACTTTGTTTTCCCCTTTACATTCATTCCATTAACATACTTATTAACAAATTAATCCAATACTGTAATCTAGCAAGGTTCTTCCATTATTACTACGTTTAATTAACCTTATCAAAAATACTCCTTTCCACAACCTTAATTACAATATCTTAAATACTTGCCATAATCATAATTCACAATGTTTTATGAACTTGAATAACTACATTTATCCAGATGTTTAATATTATGCACTTATATTTGAATTCATTAAACTTCCACCATACACTCATGCAAGAATACGACCATTCATGATAATTTAAAACATAATACAAAGCACGCTATAAACATCACAAAACACAGATATGATCTCGGAGTTCACCCCGGATGGGCTACATCTCCGGGTCTGCTCAACTGCAAGACCCCTTTGGTATTATATCGTTAGGAATACAAAATTTATAAGTCTTTTACATCATGCCACTTAGGCGAATACAATCAATAAACAATAGACACCTTCTTCGGGTTTTACATAATGGTCCCTTCTAGAGTGGCTCCAACTGAAACACTTCAAGCAAATTACAAGTTCTAATGACTGACGATATTTTGACTAGGGCATATTTCGGCTATAACCGACACAATTATCTATATAACAAGGTCTGAAAAAAAAACAAATACACCAAGGTATGTCGCCACCCCAAACAAGGCAAATACGGAACTTATACTTACAACATTTTTTCTTTTTATATCGATACGATATCAAATTTACATGCGTACTACTAACATACTGACGAAGTAATTACAAAATGTACGAAAATAATTTCGATTCAAATTTCATACTCTCCTACACTTTAGTTTTCATTTGTAAAAATTATCGGGAGATCTTAATCATTAAATTCGAAAGACGATGATTTTTTTTTTAAAAGAAGAACAACGTCTTATTAAGATATATTTCATGACGTTAGCAATGGTGTTTGATTTCAAAGGTCTTCAAATACGGTCAATATTTTGATCTCTTCTCCAAGTATACTTTCCGATTAGATTTGGTTCCAAAGTTAAATGTGATCAAAATAAATCTAACAATACATGACTAATAGGATGTTGTTTTCTTAGATAAATCCACAAATTTATATATACATAAACTTCGTATTTAATATATATATATATATATATATATATATATATATAAACAATGTTTAACGGAATAAAAGTTAAATAAAACTAATTGAATAACTTGCATTCAACAAGGCAAATAAAAACAATTTTTAAAAGAGTTTGCTCGGCCATACCCTAGCCGCCGAGCCGAGCCCTACCGCATGGAGTTTCCGCGTGGCGGCGCCACTGCGGTGCTTGCAGGCCCGCGGCGCCCTGCGGCTACCGCAGCCCCTGCGGCCACCGACCTCCTTTACCTGCGAGCGGGGAGGGCGAACAGAAAGCGAGCGGGGGAAATACAGACGGGGGGAGCGAGCGGGGGAGGGGGAGGAGGAGCGGGTGGAGCTCCGCTCCCCGCCCTCCAACCCCAAACCGAGGGTTTTATGCCATACGCACAGTCCGTTTCGGACCCAAAAAAAAAAACGCACAGACCATTTTCAAATTTTTATATATATATATATATTTTTCGATATCATATGAATCCGACTCACAGTTGGATTTTAGCAAAAATAAATCTCAAATACAGGGATAAATGCATACATAGCTCCCATCATTTCTAAAGAAAACCCCAGTCTGTATATTTTCCAGAAAACCCCCATTTTGTATTTACTATTATTATTTTCCTTTTTCATTTCTTATTCACAGCTCCATTCTTTTATCAGATTTTTCCAAAGAAAAAGACTTCATTATGGGAAAACTAGATTTCCTCATGAAGTTTAAACACAAAATCTATTAAAAATGAAACTTCATCCTAAAGCAACCAAGCTTAAAAGAACAACTGCAACTATTCTTCAAAGAAAAACACATTCATGAGTAATTATCCTCTCTCTTTTTTTTTTTTTTAACAAGAAATAGAAAGGTAGATTCGAATCCTACCTCATAGTGCAGTTCCAGGCATGAATCTTGATGAAGAGTTTCCCCAATCTGCCGCTCCAATGCAAATCTCCCCCATTTTTCTCCCACAATTTCCCCCAAAAGAGAACCCCCAAAATGTCTACCAAACTAGGTTAAAAAAGTGAAACCCTAATTTTGCCCTAATTTTAAATTTCGAATTTAGGCATTTATTTCTAAAATAAAATAAATGAAAATCCAAATGGGAATCATTCATTCCCTCCTTATTCATTTTTCTTTTAAAATTAAAAAACTTCCATTTCTTATTCAACTCTAATTTTTAAATTTTCTTTATATCACTTTAGTCAACACTTTATATTTTGACTAATTTAATTTTCTAAAAATCGAACTTTCATACCATATCAGCTATACGAGTAAAAAGGAAATAATTTCTTTTAAATAATAATAATTTACCCTTTTTCTTCCAAAATGCGAAAAATGAGTAATTTATTTCTATCTCCCAAATGACTTTAAAATTTTTCCTTTCTAAAACGCATAACTCAATAAATTCGTTATTTTAAAATTAGCTATTAAATTAACTCGCTATAACATAATAAAGCGACATTTTTAAATAAATGACTAATCTAATGCAAGAGTCTTATTTCTTCAAATTTCTCAACTACAAATGCATAAATGTTACAAATGCGTAAATGAACACTCTAACCCCAGTTAAATACCTTAAGCTTGCTACAATAATAATTTAAAGCAAATCTCTTAAATTAATGATTAATCGTATAAAGGAAGCTACCCATTTAAATTTCTAAATTTCTAATGTGCTCGTCTACTCATAAATTTGAATTTAATACTTAGGATCACCAACCTCACTTACCTCGTGCATGGCACGCAAATCGAGGGAGTCCCCCAATCTCTCGACACGCATCCCAATGAAAAGCAAGCCCCATGAATCCACACACGATGCTCACCTAACCATGGCTAAGGCAAGACGAGGGTTATATGACCACTAAATCCAAATTCAAAAGATGAAGGAGCATACTCAACCTTGCAAATTCCAAAGGAGATGAACCTTGCCCTAAGCGGTGCTGTACCTGCAATCTCCTGCACCCATGAATTCATACAAGCATGCATATACATATACATATTCAATGAAGGCGTTAGCTCAAGATTCAACACAAGGGTTAGGAATAATTACATTTACACGAAAATCGATGCAAAAGCACAATAATAAGTATGCACAATTTATTTATATTATCTAAACTACACATTGCATATCGGTTAATCTACCATTCAAGAATGCCACATAAGAAGTCAATCAAGGTTAAACGGGTTTTAAAAGTCCGACTAGGGTATGGGCATTACACTTATCGTCCATAGGGCCAGCACCATTGATCTAGCCTCTCTCACAATTGGAACCAGGGTTCCCGCCTTGATGGAAATTTGAAATTTGAGCTCTCGCTCCTCCCGCTCCTCCAGCTTCTCCCATGATTATGATTATGGATATAACTGATTAAAGATGTTTACTATCTTAATATTATTATTTTGTTATTGATGTCAAGAAATTGATTTTCTAATTCAGTATGATGTTGCCATATCTTGAGAAGTATGATTTGAAGAGTATAAAGATGTCGGTAAAAGACATAGAAAGAATATGATGAATAAGGGGATGAATAAGGTATTCAATGGGCAACTATTACCGAGTCAAACAATGATGAGATCATGATGTTTAGATTGTTTTAACATCATACATATGTTGTAAATTGTAAGGTTAATACTATACTATGTTACCAAACAAAGAACCTAGTCGGTGAACCCTAAGGAACCTAGTCGGTAAACCCTAAGGTTATTGCTATCGGTTAATGAAGGCAGAATGTCTACCGAGTGAAGTTTAATATTTACTGAGTTGTTACCAAGTTGCAATCGAGATGTAACAGAATAGATTAAATGGTTACATGTGTTATTTAATGAAGGAAGCTGATGAGCTGGAACTAATTAAATGATTGGTATGCCGTGCATGAAGTTTGTTAATGAATCTATGGCAAAGGAAAATCGGCATGAAGATCTACAGCTCAGATTGAACTGCAATACCCTAGTACAAGTTCCAAGAAATGTATGCAAGTTCCAAGGCAGGGTAAAACGTTTTCAGATCGAAGGATACATTGAACCTGGTCAAAGTTTGAAGATCTGATGGCTAGGCTTGATCATGGGAAATGTGATCAAGGAGATTAAGCGGTTGCCGAATTGTTTATAAATAGGGAACTATTGATAAATAATGTATGCGAGCAAATGTATGCATAGGGATGCTACATAGTGATTATCAAGCACAAAAGCTTGAAGACCTATTTGAATAACAGAGTATAGAAGCCCAACAGATGGACAAGATTAGTTCTATGTCTAGATTGTATTGAGCAAATAAGAATCTGCTTTAGCATTTTAGATGTGAAGTTGCAGATAGATTTTTATTACTGTTATTTTGTGAAAGTGATAGAAAATCTCTTAATCGAGTGGACTTAACAGTCTTATTTGTAAAACCCTCTAGCAAGGTGACATTCTGATTGAGTGTTTGAAATCCTTTAATAAGGTCACTTCTAACAAGGTGAAGATTCTAACAGATCTGAGAGAAATCCCTTAACCGGGTCACATCTAGCAATGCGTTTATAATCTTTAACAGGATTTGCTTTTAACCGAGCATACTCCAGAAGAGTATATTTCTTAGTGGGTCCAAAATCCCACAGTGGTTTTTCCCTATTTGGGTTTCCACGTTAAATCTGGTGTTATGAGGTTTATGATGCTTATATGCTTTTGAGTTTGCATGTTTAGCAGTTTTGGTTATATTACTGAAGTATATGTTACCAAGGTTGAATCTGATATTTTTATGGAAGATTAAGTTTGTATGATTCACCCCCCCTCTCATCTTGTTGGCTATTGGATCTGTACTTACATTAAGTATCAGAACTATCACTTTCCACACCCCTGGAGAACAGATTTGGTAGTCTTGAATTTGTTCAAAAATCCCTCAATGGTGGGAAAGGAATCAGGTGACAAGGAAACCAACTCTGCCTCAATCTGTAATGCTTGGATCTCATTAACTCTCCCAAAGAGAGTCTCAAACTTCAACCACATATCGCGAGGAGTGAGAAACTCATCAAGGTGAAATAAAGGACTGTCAGAAACATGTAAAGAGAGAAAACCCATGGCCTCATCCATCTTGTTTCTATGGTGAAGAATTTCAAAAGGATGCTGCAACAGAAGCTAAACCTTATCCAAACAAGACCACAACCCTCATGCCTAGAGAAGCCTCATGATGCAAGGCTTCCAGGTGTGATAGTTGTGTGATGTCAACAACTGAACTGAAGGATCTGCCATGAAACTCTGCACCTGTACCTGCTTGTTGTTTTTTTTATTATGAGATCTTTCAGAATAGAAAGAAGATGCAGAAGGGTTTGTTTGTTTTGAGAGTTTTGGTGTTCTAAACCCAAACCCTAGTACATATTGATGAGAAGGAAGTAGTGCGTAAGAAAAAGAAATTCAAACTTAAATCTCATGTACCTAATGAAATATCTGAGAAACAATATCACATATCTGAATAGAGCATGCTAAGATCTTTCTGAAGCCTATTCGTTTTCAAAAAACAGAGTCCGTTTGCCCATTGTACGACCCCAGAAGTGCAGAAAAGAGACCCGACTTTGATTGGAAAAAGGTACAGTTAAAATTTTTTTTTAGCAAAAAATCCAACACCACAAGGTCCAGCTCGGAACCAGCTTTCCTATGCCTATTCGTTTTCGAAAATACGACTCCGTATACTTAAGATATGGCCTAAAAATGAAACCCCCTTAAAGAGGCAAGAGGGTGGAGGTCCGGTGGCAGGGCTTGGTAGCGGTGGCGCTCTGGCGTGGAGCGGCAGAGGCGGTGGGGAGGTAGTGGCGGCGGGGAGTGGCGGGCAGGGGGCCAATGGGCGGCACGATGGGGACCGTCAGTGGCAACGGAGGCTGGTGGGGGCTGGGGCCGAAGGCTGCCGGCGGGGGCCGGCGACCGGACTATCAGGGGTACGGGGTCCCTACGAAACCCCTTAAAAGAACTTTTTATTTTATTTTTTGTTTTTTTTGTAAAAAACGTTGTTTTTTTAATTTTTTTGATTTTTAAAAAAAAAATCAAAAATTTGGCCTGCATGCTGTAAAAAGACAATTTTTGTTTATTTTTTTTCGAACTGCGTGCCAGGGCCGCATGGCTTGGTACTGGAAAAAAATACCCCCAGAGGCTCAGGAGCCAAAAATGGTCAAGTTTTAAATGACCATAGGGGTTTTTGGGCCTTCTGAGCATGATGGTGAGGTCCATTTAGGCCCAAAGTGATTAGAAAAAAAGCCTATCCCTAGGTGCATAAAACAATTCTGAAAAACCCCAGATCTGCTTCCAATGCAAAAAAATCTCAAAACAAGAACAGATAGCTGCAGACCTGAAGCTTTGATACCATGTGAGAGTTGAGAAATACAACACCACAGGATCCCAAATGATCTCTGCAAGCTAAATAAACCTGTTACAAGGAGAAGCAAGGAAGCAATAACAAAAAAACAAATACACAAAAAATATGCTCAAAAGATGAGAGCTCGATATTCACAAAATGTGTAATGTGATAATCATACAAAGAAAAGAAAATTAACCTCTAATAGGTCAAGAAACCTTAAAAGGGAAAACCTAGGCTTGTACATAATAATTAATAAAAGAATTAATTATTATGTACCTAATGTTAGCTTAAGTGTAAAAAGAGATAAAGGGAACTTAAATAATTAAACAAATGTTGTTTAATTAATCAAGTAAAGACCCGATTACTCTAACATGCTTTAGCTCCCTTGTGCTATGAAAGGGAAATCAGGGCCAATAAGAAAGGATTCTGATGTAATTTTGTAAAACTTACTAGAACCAAGGCTTCCATGTAGAGTCCAAAAATTAGAGCGAGTTAGAGTTATATTCTCAGCTTGTAGATGTTTCATGCTTTGAATAGTTAGTAACCAGAATGCAAGTAATGTTTTTAGTGTTTTTCTTGTAGTTGTCTCCAACATGTAAAAGAATTGTTTATGAAATGAGTGATCAAGGATCATTTCTTTTGTCCTTGCAAGTTCTGGTGTTCATCTTATTTTCTACTTCTCTTCAAGGAAGAGATTAAAAATCTTTTTCATAGGATGATAAATGATATTATATGCATGTAGGATCTTCAAGCA
Source organism: Cryptomeria japonica (assembly GCF_030272615.1). NCBI lineage: Eukaryota > Viridiplantae > Streptophyta > Pinopsida > Cupressales > Cupressaceae > Cryptomeria > Cryptomeria japonica. Next base: position 529,455,384 of record NC_081407.1, read on the forward strand.
TGACTGCAATTAAACTATAATAGAGGGTGTTGATGTCACACATTAATGCTGAGAACTCACTTGTTATAGTTTAAACTATTTGGGTTAAATGTCTACATGCTGTTAGTTGACTATATTGCTCTAAAAGGCATTGGTCATGGGGCTTGCACCTAGTTTTCAGAATCATAAATATTCTTAGATGTCATTTATTATATTTTATTTTTCTATTGTAGGAATTAGCATTAGGAGTTAGATTAGTGTAGAAATCATTCCCAAGTGCTGAGTGAGAGGTGAAAAGCTAGGATTGTAGCCAAATCTAAAGTTCATAAACTCTCATTGGCATATTCATATTGGGATATCTGTTGTAATTTGTAATACCATGAGTGTTGAAAGTTGTAGGTTATTTAGGCATTACTTAGGTACACTTGCCTTGGTCTTGTAGAGCCAAAAGTGTAGGATATTTCAGTCTTGTGATTGAATCTCATTCGTTGGCCAAATCTAACCTTGAATCTGTTGATAAGAAAGTGGTTGAATCTTTAGGGTTTGGGGATCTATTCATTTGGGAACCAACAGATTGGCGACTCTGCTAGGCAAAAAATTAAGAGAAAAGTTTGTCAAGGGATGACCCTAAATTCTTTGGTTGAGTGGTTTTCAATCTAGAGAAGTTTTTGTAGTAGCATGTATGAAGTAGTTTCGAATGACTTTGTTTTTGAAGAAGACCCAAAATGCTAAAGTGCTTTGAATATCTCTCAACCTATTCAAGGATTGTTCCTCAACAAGGAGGTGGTGACTCTGACCTACAAGAATCTGAAGAAGAAAATAAAGGAGCTCTAGATTTGAAGATTTCTCAGTCAAGAAAGGAGTGACCAGCTACTGTAAATTTTCTAGGTATTTTTTTTTTGGTTTACCAAAGAAATTTGTGAATACCATAAAGTATTTAAGTCTGAGATAGTCCCTTACCAAGTGTAGTACCACTAATAAAAGGGAAAAATAGTTGTTTTTATCTTTCATACTTATTTGTTGTAAGTGTTGGTCATAACCTTATATTAAAAGGAATATGTAATCTTGTAGTAGGCTCATTCAAGAAGACCTTAAGTTTGGTTTTGGGTTATTGTTTGTATCACCCCTGTGTGAGGTCTTTTGGTGAAAAGAAAAAAGTCATAATGAAATATGTAACTGCAATGTTTGTGAATTCAAAATGTATTGTCCTAGTTTTGTCCCATTCATAATGAATAATCAACAACTTAAGCAATTTCCACCTAGAGAGGTGTTTATTCCAGAAAGGTATAGGCCTTTAAACTTTAGCAATGTCCAGTGATACCCACATCCTTTTCCTATTGAGCTTAAAGACCAAATGCCCTTGTTCCATGCAAGTGAATCCAAATCAGCAGTCAGGTATGTGGAGTTATTCTATGTGTTTCTAGAAGATTTCCAGATTTGGAACGAAGATATTGTTATGAAGTTCTTCATGAGGTCTTTAAAAGCTGATGCAAAAGAATGGTATGATAGTCTATCCACACAATGCATATCTTCATGGCAAGATTTTAAGGGGTTGTTCTATAGTAGATTCAGTGGTAACAATGAGAGATGAGAAACTTCTTGGGTGTCAAAATTTTCCAGTAAGTAGGGATGTGGTACGTACACAAGTGCAACATGTGTCAAGTGTTGAAAGTGGTTGTCAAAGTGAGAATGTCCATGTTGTCCTAGTCCATGTTTCTCAACTTTATGAGCATTTTTATTAGCCTCAAGTTGAGTACTTGAGTAATCCAAACCTTGTGGATCTAATGGAATATGTTAATGTATCATTGAACATAAGAAGAGTAGAAGGCGAGTCACCACATGCACTACTATCAAGGTTTCTGAAGGCATTGCAAAACATTACTTTGAGCTTCACACTTGAAGACTCAGAATGGATTGAATTGTTCTTGGAAATCTATGAACCTAGTGTTGTTCATTGGTCAAAAGATTTGAAACCAACAAGCATAAATCAAATTATTGAATGGATAGATATGATTGAAAGGTTCAAATCTAAAATTGCACTTAATGTTGAAAATATTAATGGTGATAATGAGAAGGTTGAGCAAGAGTATGCTAAGAATGCACAAGTTGGTAGGGATACTACTTGTATTGTTGAAAATAAAATACATTGCCATCTTGTAGTAGATAATGTTTGTGAACAACAAATAGAGGAAGAGAATACAGCTGTAAGTTATTGTCATAATAACCCGAATGCAGTTGAAGATGAATGTTTGAAGGGTTGATTTTTTCTTCCAGATTGTGACCGTGACTTTGGTAAGGTTGTTGGAGATTCAATCTCCCATATTATGACAAGTACATGCTCTTGTGAATCTACTGAGTTTTCAGATTTCAAGGATGATAGTGATATCAAAGAAGACATTGATTTACAAAAGAATAATGTTTGCAGCTCTTGTGAAGACGTAGAGGAAGGACCTATGGGACGTATGGATGAAGAAGACACATGTTCAATCAACAGTGAATGATTTTGAGAGTTATTGGCAGCTGAGTATTAGAGGTATGTATATGAGGTCAAGAAATCTCACTTCATGCTGACATAAAGTTTGACAGTGAAAATCATCCATATAATATTGAGTGTGATGCATACAATGTCAATATTCTTCCTACATTTGAACCAGCTTGTATGCAAGAGGAAAAAGAGCTTGAATGCATGAAACCTTTTGAATATGATCATGATTTGAATGCTGATAATGAAAACATGTGTGATGATGGAAACTTAGAATTTTATTTGGATAATATATGGGTAGCTGAAAATGATGATGTGCATTGCAAAAGTGATCTTAATGAAGAGGCTTCAGGTATGGATTTGTATGGATATGCATCTCTTGATGAGGATGAATACTATGCTGAAGATTTACACATGGATATAAAATCAGACATAAGTATAGAATCAGATTGTGATGATCAATCAAAGCTACATGCCTATGTGGATTCATGGGAAAATGTTGATACAGGTTTTCCACATGAACAAGTTGCTGATGAAAAGGGTATTAAAGAGGACTTGGGACATGAAGATGAAGATTCTTATCAACATCATGAGCTACAGTTACCAAAGGTTCTTGTATATGAATCCTTTCTTTTCATACTATAGAATATGGTTTGCATGATGAGTATAATCTTCAGGAAGGATCTTTCCAAGGTCAAATTTTCCCATGAAAAATAGTGATTGGGATGTAGCCTATGTTCTCAGTTGTGTGCTAGAGTTTAAGTCTTTTCTTTTTCAGCTAGGTGGTATTTCCATGAAGTGTGACAGTGACTTGATCCATGATAAGTGTTATGTTCAACATGCCCATGTTTTGTTTGGTGAGCATATCATGTTTTTGTCACATGATAATCAATGTTTTTAGGATGTGCATGTTTTCAAACGTTCAGTGATGGTGATTGAACTTATGATTTTTAGCATAGTAGCTGGATGAGAATGGTTAATGAGTTTTGTCAGCTAGATTCCAACTACATCTTTAGATTAGCCTCAGCCAATTAAGAATAAAACCATGTTTACGATAGAGGAAATTATAGGCCTTTATTTTTTGATGGCCTTGGGCCATCACATGTGGTTTGAGGATTCAAGCCACAACAATAAGGGGCAGAGATGGCCTTTCTTGATTCTGTGCCCAATGGAGTAGGCACTCGATCTGCTCCTAGATATTTGAATTCTCGCCATGCCCAAAAGGGGCATGCATCCTCAACCAGAGCCACTGTTGGGATGATTTTTGAATTTTTTTGTCTGCCATGGGTATAAGACTTATTTCTACTACAATATTTTTGGTCTAAAGCCCATAAACCCTAAAACTTGGTCTTTGTTACCTATCATTTTTTCTAAGTTGGAATTTCCCCTTTCGTCTCAAAGTCCCTTTTCATTTTGGGTCCAATTTCACATGCTTTAGTTCCAAAAATGCCCGATTGGCCAATCAACCTTATTTTACGCGCCAAGTCTCACTTATGTCTAAAGGGGCCCTACACTTGCTTTATTGACTTGTCACCACCTGATGGAAGTGTAGCTCATTAGTTCCCATTTTTATCAAGCTTTGTTCCACCCAATCTTTGATCTCTGATAGTGTTATGTTAGTGGGCCCCTCACAAGTCTCATATCGACCAATCACATTTTTTAGGATATTTTTGCACACACGTTCTATTGTTCCATGGTTCTTAAAGAGCTCGATAACCCAATTCTCTGATGAGAGTTTCCCCATGATCGACAACTTGTGTCGTGACGTCAGAATAGTACCAATTCTCTCCAACTTTAGAGCATACAAAAAAAGGTTGAACCCAGAGGTGGCACGAAGGACCCACAAGGGATGACGACAGACACTTGGACCAATAAGGGAATTGACACATGGATGGGTGAGCCATATAATAAGGGTTTGGGTCCTATGCTCCCATATTCTAAGTCGAGTAGAAGAAGGTACTTTTGAAGAGGGCGATAACAAATAAGTGATTTTTGCGCGAACGTGCAATTGAACAAAGAAGGCACTACCAAGTTAACTCCATAGTGTCGAGAAAGCTTGAAGAAGCTACATGGAATAAAAAATAATAAAGTTTGTATGTGCCAAGTTTTCATTCATCACCGACTAACCATAATTTTGTTATTGGGGCCCCAACATTCAAATATGAATTGTAACGTCTATCTCCTGCCATCACACTAGCCTATGTGCATGTAGAAAATGAATTCAATTGTCCAATGATCTAGATTTCTTCGGCTATATCAACATGGACTCTACTCAATTTCACATTTACAATGCTCTAGATATGCTTTGAATCTCTTTGTAAATCCTTGCTATCATAATTAGGGTTTATATGATAAGGGTTTTTGCAATTTTCTTATTGTACTCGCTCTATCCTTCATATTTCCTTCTTTGTGTTTATCAACTGTGTATAAGCCTTTGATTACCCTAGTTCTAGCCTGAGCCTAATTTCAAAGTTTTAATGATTGTCTTAATAGGCTTCCAGAAACCCTAACCCTATAAATGGTAGAATCCTCCAGTTGGGAAAGAGAAATTTGTCAGAGGAGATAATTGTACAATCTCGAATGTAGGATATTTCAAATGGTGAATTTCTTGGTTAAATCGCCAATCTTTATTTATGTATAGAGATCTTGATCTTTATCCTACATATTAATTGCATATCTTTGAGAATAATTTGTAAGCTGCTCTCTATCACTGTGCATTAAATAGGTGTGTAGGGTTATCACTCTTTTCAACCTAATAAGGGAGCTCAAGCAAGGAAAAGGAGGATTCCAGATCATCTCCAACACCTACTACTTGCGGAGAAAAGGAAAAGAATGTGTGTCTTTGTCAAAAAATCCCAAAAGTTGTTTGTCTTTTTCTTGTTAGGCAGTTACCTAAAATTTGATATTGTAAACGGCCTAAAGCTTGCTTTTTCTCCCTTGTCCTATAAAAGGGAAATCAGGGCTAGTAAGAAAGGATTTTGATGTAATTTTGAAAAACTTACTGGAAGCAAGGCTTCCATGTAGAGTCTAGAAATTACAATGAGTTAGAGTTATATTATCATCTTGTCGATGTTTCATTCTTTGAATAGTTAATAACCAGAATACAAGTAATATTTTTAGTGTTTTTCTTGTAGTCATCTCCAACATGTTAAAGCATTGCTTATAAAATGAGTGATCAAGGATCATTCTTTTGTCCCAACAAGTTTTGGTGTTCATCTTATTTTTTGCTTCTCTTCAAGGAAGAGATTAAACTGCTTTTAATATGATGATAAATGATGTTATATGCATGTAGGATCTTTAAGCATGACCACAATAAAACTATAATGGAGGGTTTTAATGTAATGTATTAATGTTGAGAACTCATTGGTTATAGTTTAAACTATTTGGGTTAAATGTCTACATGTTGTGAGTTGACTCTGCATCTCTAAAAGGCATTGGTCATAGGTCTTGCACCCAATTTTTAGAATCATAAATATTCTTAGATGTCATTTCTTTTCTGTTGTAAAAATTAGTATTAGGAGTTAGATTAGTGTAGAAATCATTCCCAAGTGCTGAGTGAGAGTTGAAAAGCCAGGATTGTAGCCAAATATAAAGCTCATAAAATTTCCTTGGCATAGTCATATTGGGATATCTGCTATAATTTGTAATGCCATGAGCATTGAAAGTTGTAGGTTATTTAGGCATTACTAAGGTACACATGCCTTGGTCTTGTAGAGACAAAAGTGCAGGAGATTTTAGTCTTGTGACCGAATCTCGTTCATCGGCCAAATCCAACCTTGAACCTATTGATAAGAAAGTGGTTGAATATTTAGGGTTTGGGGATCTATTGATTTGGGAACCAACAGGCCCAATGAAACCATGAAGGGGCTCATGGAAAGACTCAGGATTTATCCATAATTTTGGTGACTTGACGGGGCAATCTGCCTATAGATTAGGGACCCTTGAACCTCTATTTTGTAGACCAGCTCCCGGGCCTGCAAAGCAAATCAAAGCTATGAGAGAATATTCTACAAAGGAGCCCACTCCTTAGCTGAGGGATGTGTTTGAGCATGCTGAAACACATATGCCTGATCTAATTGGAACATCTCTTTGAAAGGGAGATTTGTCAATGTTCCAAATGCTTTCTCTAGGTGGAAATTGAGTTGAGCCAGAGGACAAATAATATTTTCAATATCTGAGGCATCGGGGACAATTCCAAGCGTTTACAAGTAAGATTGGTCTTGTTGATAATACTCGAGGAGATGCAACATTTGCTCCTTCATTGTTGTTGAAACATCTGCAAAGAAAGGGGTCGACAAGCCAATTTGTACAAAGTATTCAAACTGTCTCTTAAGCCAAGAAGTGGTGGACGTTAGTACACCCAAACATTCTTTTGCATGGATGGCTGCTTTATTGCAATTAAGAAATTTGTGAGCATTCCAGGCTGCATATATGTGATCCTCCACACCACTATTAGAACATCATCTAGTGATGTGTACAAATTTTCAATCAACATTTTAGATTCAAGAATCCTTGATGCAATGTCCTACAAAATTTTCTCTACTACATTCTCTACCTCCGAGCCCAATCTTTGTGCATCAACAACAAAATGCAAGGCTGACCAGAGTGATGTGAGAGAAGTCTTAATTTTCTCCCAATATGAGATGCATATTTCACAATAGGAGTTAAGTCAACCTGATAATTGGACGTTGCACTTGATGGCTGGAGCAGGTTAATCTGGGCATCTTTTGATCCCACTTCTATTATCAAAGCTTTAGTCTTTCCCTCCAAATCCAATTTTTGTTGCTGTAGCTTTGAGGTCTTCTCCTGAAGGGCCTTCTCCACTGCCATCTTGGCCTCTCATTCCTTCTCACAAGAAAATTGGGCATCATGGTGCTCTTTATCAAACTATGTTTGTTAATAGACTAGATCCTACTATAATTGAACTTGCGCAGTTGTGGAGGTAGAATGCTCCCGATGGACTTGGGAAAGTTCAACAAGTTTATCACGCAACTGATTGTCCAATATTTGCTTGGCATGTTTTTCCTTAGCTAATTGAACTCGATGCTTATTCATCTCCATTTTGATCAAGTCTCTTTCAGTAGTTGTCCTTTGCATTTCATTTTGAATATGAGCCATGCCCGTGAAGCTTGTCTTCATTTGAGCAATTTCTTGGCTTTTATTTTGTAGCTCCTTAGAAAATTTCTCCTTTTCCTACTAATGAATTTGGATTTGGAATGCCAGGCTACTAAGTTGTTCTTGTATTTTGGTCTTTTCTTCTTGACTCTATTGGGAAAGAGAAAGAGTTTTCTCTTGTAATTCTTTGACAGTTGGGTGATCTCCTTGATAACTAAGCAATTTCTGTATCTTTTGCCTTCTCTTTTCAACTCAGGATTCCACAACACCCTTCACATTCTTGAGCTCAACCTCTCTCTTTTTTAGATGGTGAGTGACTTTTCAAAAGGCTTATTGTCACTACCTTTTGTGTTTCTTCCATCAAATCCACTTTGTCTTGAACTTGGGCCCGACTTAGATTGATGCCCACTACATGAACTGTATAGCCTTCAAGTTGCATCTGACCCTCTTGCTTAATCACATTGGGAATTTTGGTGGCAAACATGATAAATTGATGCACCTCATTATAGATGGTTTCAATATGTGGCACCACTATTCTGGCAGCATCTTTCTCCCTTCTCCTTTGCACACGGTTCACCTGGACCATTCTAGTGGTATTCGCTTGGTCTCTAAATTCAATAGGTGATTGTATGTATTGGGTGACAAAAGGGTTCTTGGGGGGTAGCTGAAAGGAATTGTAACTACAATAGACTCAGACCGAGTTTTCTTTGGAAAATTTAAAATTGAAGGAGAGAAAGGAGGAATTTTTTTCCATTGTCCCGCCAATGCGGAGGGAGGTGCAAGGCTCTGCTAAGATACACAAGGCGCTAGACTAGAATGCAAAATTGGGGAGGGTGTCACATAAATACTTGTAGTTGTAGAGGAGGGTGCATAAATTGGAAGAACAAAAGATGGAACGGTTCGCAGGGTTATTAAAGCCAAGCCCATTACAAAGGGCGGTGTGGAAAATTGAGCAAAAGCCTACACGAATATCAGAATTTGAATAGAGACAAGGGTCTATTCTGAGGGGAAATTATCCACCTGAGAAATGGGGTGAACTGACACTAACAAAATACCCAAAGATTGAGAAGATAGAAGGGGGGGAACAAAGCATACCTGAGCTATAGAAGTGGTCGGAGTTGTATTTGATGTGACTATTTGCTCTGAGGCTTCTCTTTGTGGGTCATCCACGAAATTTCCTCTTCTTAGTTGGTGGATTATTTGACTCAGCCATTTGCTAGGATTGCTGAGTGTTTTGGGACCTCTTCTTTGAAGTTTGAGAGCACAGTCGTTTGATTGCTAGGAATTATCCACCCTTAGAGGGAGCTACCATGGACTCGACTATGAATTTCATTCCTTTAATCTCCTTGAGCTCATAAACTTCTTCTTCCTCATCAACCTCAATATCATCATGCTCTTTGTTCCACATGTCATCAGATTAATTATCCAAGGGCTGAGCCAAACAATCCAGACTACTATCCCATATCTCTTGTTAGAAAGTCCATAAATCAATGATGCTTTCATTTGACTAGCCATTTTGGGTTTCTTTCTGAGTGAGATGTCAATCCTCTTTGAAGGGTCCATTCGGGCTTTAGTTTTTTTAAAAGATAACTAGGATGGTTTTTCAAGATGAGAAGATGTAATGAGAGCAAGATCTATGTGAATATATGTGGAATCCTCCAACAGGTTACGTCTTTCTTCCCACTAAGGTCAAGAAATGTGGGAGACTTTAACCTTGCGGTCTAATAGGAAACCATCCAAATCGTAATGCCACTTATCTTGAATATACACCAAACCCAAACGAGCTAGTTTAGCTACTAATTAATATTTGACACCCTTTTTTCAAGCACAATTGTACCTAAATCCTTTGAGGTGTCATTCATACTAGTTTGATGCCTCCCTAACCCATATGACTTATCTGCAATTGAGATTTTCTTGAATAATTCTAATGCAAGGACTCTATCAGTTAGGTAGGTCGGGAGATAGAAATGTTGTTCATCAATGCCATGCACTCTTATCACTGTAAAATCTGCCCCCAAAAACTAGTCACATGGGGTTTTGGATTTTGACATCCATTCAACTTCTCTATTGGAAATTAAGGTGTGGCGTTTCTCATGACTCAAATCTTCCAAGATAGGAGTCAGAAACTGGTCATAGAAGGTATAGTATTCATAGGTGGAGGACAAAACATGGGTCCAGACCGACACTGGATTTCTACACTTCTGCTCATATAACAAAAACAAATCCACATACTGGCTAAATAAGTCCACAAAAACATATGAGCTAGGAAGGAAAGGTACCTAAACTTGATTTGTGAGTCAGAGCTCTTAAAATCCTTGAGCATGCCCTTCTAGATAATCTCTGCAAAATCATAATGAAAAGGGGTCTTTTTCTTTCTGATATTGAAAGCTAGAGCCATTTGGAATACATGTACATCACGGTCTGTGTCAAAAGAAAAAAGGAAAGCTAGCATGGAGAATATGTCCCACAAATCTTGATTGAAAGATTTGATGGATTGGGAAAAATTTGATTGCTAAGCTTCTCTCATATTTCTTTTTAACACAACATTGCAGAATTTAAGACGATCTTTTCTTATGGGCCAATAATCCTCCATCTTTTTCCTTGTAAATGTTTTCACTTCCATTGCATGGGGCAAGATGCATAACACATCATTTATATCATCGACACTAATGACCACCCGTAGAGTCTTGCCCTGAATGACTCCTACATCTCATTGGAAACTTAAAATCCAAGCTTGTAACAATTCCAAATAGTAATGAACTGATATGACCATATATTGCAGGAGATTGCAAAGCCATAATTTGTACCCCAAGGAATCAACTTCTCCTTTCTTCACCTTTTCTTGCATTCTTGCAAAAGTACCCTCATGTAGAGTCTTCGGGTTAGAAAACAAGTCTGGGTCACGAATGTTATCAGAATTACAAGGGTTGAATTTGTGTGATTTATCCTTGTGGCCACTCTAGTGTTTGGGTAACTTGGTTTTTCTGTCATTTTCACTAAGGAATAAGATATATTCCCAAACACGTCTACAATGGACAAAGGGGTGGACGGTCCCTCTCTGGTTTCTGAAGTCCCTTTTGTTGCGATGATATCTCTACTCTACAACTATTTGGACAAATTGTACTCCTTAGTATTTTTTGTAATTCTTCATCTCTACCCTCAACATTAAACACTTAAGTTTTTTCTTAAAAATCCTTCTTAACCTTGAGCAACTCTAGGTTAACTAGGTAGTAAGTCACCATAGCCTAGACATGCTGATATTTCAAATTTAAGTGTGAAATTAATTTGACACTGACGAAAGAATGCCACCTCAACATGGTACTTGATTATTTTCTTTTTGGAAAACCAATTTTTTGAAAGAGGAGACACTATGGGCCTTTTACACACCTGTCATTTAAAATTGGATGGGAAATATTTGGCATGAGAAATTAATCACCCAATTTTCTATAGATTTTAAACTTTATGGAGGGACACATGGCATGTGTTCAGACAACTTGTGTTTCCTAATGATGCCCCCACTATCTCACTATCTTTTTGCCTTTTTAGCTTTGCAAGCTGGTCTTTTAATTCGAGTCAGATTCTCAAGATTTCAATTTGATGTGGATTTTGTACTGCTACCATATGGATTTTTAGGATTGGCCTATAAATCAACCATGAGTTATGATGGTAAACCCATCCTAGGCTCCTTCTCTTAAGCAAAAATGCTGATTGATACTTCCATTAGACTTGTAAGGTCGAAGCCACAATTGGCTTTCCTTGGGGAAGTAATAGATAATAGGTTGTTGAAAATGACCAAGGTGAAAAATGCCTTGGCAGTTGTAGCAATTAAATGGATCTTGGGTGATGATTTTGTCACTAGAGAAGATAGGTACAAGGTTAACACTGACACACTAGTACATTTGGAACAATTTTCCGATGACTGTTCGACGAAACTAAGACAACTAAATGTCATAATTCTAATGTATTTGTTCGTTGCTATTTTTCGTTGGTGATTCTGACAACGGGATTCATGTCAAAATTCAGATGCCACCGCGTCGGAACTTTCTATGCACCCATGACATGTTTTTTTGACGAGACGTCAAAATTCTGACCTCGTTGCATCCTTTATCGCCGTAATGTTTTGTCGATGACCCTTTATTTATCGTCGTAACCTTTGCTGATGGATTTTACTTTGGTAGTATCCATCGGGATAAGTCTTATCGAAAGCCTCATCCACTATAAACAAGACATGATTTCTCCATTGTCGCTAGTGTGTGTTCTGTCGATGGACCATCTTCAAGGAAATGTTAGAATTTTGACGATTATGATGACGGATGAGGCTGCATCCTGCGACATTTTTGTCATCGCAGGTATGGTAACATTGTCAGTTGTCTTGTGGTATTCATCAAAATTCTGACCTTCCCCAACATTTAAAAAAAATAAAAAATCCTGACTCCTTTTGTCTACACCGATGACCCTTTATCACCGTAACCTTTTCCAATGCATTTTACTTTTTGCCAGTGTCCATCGGATAAGTCTTACCAATAGCCTCATCGACTATCGACAATACAAGATTTCTCCATTGCTGCTAGTGTGTGTTATGCCGATGGAATTAAATGGTGTATGCTATCTCGATCACATGATTCTACTTGTCGGCATTACCAACGGGTTGAATTTTCCAGATTATAAAGGATTAATATTAGCAACATTAATATCAGTGAGCTTACAAAGGATTAAGCGCAGTAGGTACTTAATTATCAGGAAGATAAAGATGAAATAGCTACAAGAATTCATGGGAAGACTTATCATAAGGAATCATAATAGTGTTTAAAAAACTCATTCTGATGCGTGGAGAGGTTTCTGATGTTGATTTGAAGGTTGATCTATGTGAAAACAAACTGCTGCAATAAAAAATCAACATTTTCCTTGAATTTCATGAGTGAAATTTGAAGCATATTGTGGTTTTTTTTCTTCATATTTATTTGGACCCATTGGAAAGTGATTGGTGGATGTTATGAGAACAATTTAAATTCATTTTAAAGGTTTAATCAATCATTTTGTTCACCAAAACATTAACTGTCCCGAAGCCTATTATTTGACAGTTTTTATTGGATTTTGGGGTTTATTATGGATGAATGACCCATTCCACTTTTTGTTTCTACTATGGCTTATGGACTGGGTCCAATATATTTTAAAATAATATATACTAACCATATGTGTGAAGGAGAAGCATGAATGTTTGAATGGTGATCACCAAATGAGCAAGTTGTGTGTTGTGTGAGTAGGGGATGCATGGTACCATGTATTTGATCTGAAGATTTTCCAGAATGAGGGTATGTTTTTCTGATGTAATTTGTTAATATATGTTTAATTCAAGGTGAAACAACATTTTTTTGGGTTTGGAAGTGTTTGTGGGGTTCATTTTGAGAAGACCCTAGTTTTTACTCATAGAAAGGAGGGTTTGTGTTTTGGGGTAACAAATGAGAATGGTTCTTTGAATGGGAATGAAAATAATTTGTTTTGAAAGGTAACTCAAGACCTTTTTTTGGGTTTGGAGTCTTGTTTGTAAGTTTTGTGGGTACTTGCTTTGTAAAAGTGGCCTAATTAGGCCTAGTTTTGGGGTAAAAGTCATCATTCCGTACAGTTGGTCCAAAGGAGTAGTGTTATTTTTTTTAATATGTTATTTAACTATGAAAAGGGTATCTGAATATGTGATTTTGTTTCCAAGTGTTTTGGGATGTTTGGAAGTTAAGTCCAAAAAATAGGGTTTGGAGACCTAATTGGAGAAATAAGCCTAGTTGGTACCTAGTTTGGAGTTTGGGTATAAACTAGTAATTTGGGAGTTTAAATTATATTGAATCATGTTTTTTGGGGTATGAGAAGACCCTAGGAAGTGGAAAACCAAGTTGGGAAGATTGAAGTCAAGTTTGGTCCCTTGAGAGGGCTTAGTGTTGAATGGTAAGTTGGTAGTCCTATGGGTTAAAGTTCAAAATCAGTTGATAATTGTGTGAAGAACCAACCACCTAAGAAGGACCTTGGAGGAATCTAAGGGGAATCAGGATCGGACTAGGACTGAGGCAGAATCAGAATCAAGATCCAGGGGTTTTAGTGAAGAATCAATAACTTAGTTTAACAGTCATTTTCCAGCAATTCCACCTTTTATGCATTCTCTTTCTTCAAATTCGACCCAAAATAAACTCAAAATGAACAATGAATGAACACAATGAGGTAGTGTGTCTATTCTAAAACAAAATGAACAAATGTTAAGGAATTAACAAAGAAAGTGTGTCTATTCTAGAACAAAATAAACTCAAAAAACCAATTAGGCATGCATTCACTTGTAATGGGGAACTGTCTCCTAGAAGCATGTTCACAAACTGCAACACTAAATATGTAACCTACAAACAAGATGCTTAGCATCAATAAGATTAATAGTGGAGCATAATGAAATATTGTAAAAGTGTGTTACCTTATTGAGCTTCTCTTTGTTTCAAGAATAGTTTAATATTCTTTACTTAATAGGGCCAACCATGTGAAGGTGGAATCTCATTTGGCCCCTCCACCCACCCCCCCTAATATCACCCTAAATCCCCATTAACGTCTAACATTCTTTCATCCATTAATGAAACATAACATTCATTCATTATCACGTAACATTCATTAACACATAACATTCATTAACATTCATTAACACATAACATTCATCAACATTCATTAACACATATCATTCATTAACATTCATTAACAAGTAGATCCCATAACATTCATTAACATTCATTAAGACAAGAAGATCCCATATCTCCTATCCTTTTTACCATTTTGGCTAAAAGTATGAGCAGATTGATTCATAAGTTGAAACAAAGCAAAACTATCAAAGGTCTTCAACCTTCCTCTGCTAATGTTTTTTGCACTCATCAACAATTTGTTGATGACACTATCCTCATGGGATATTCTTCAGTCAAGGAGGTTGATGCCTTCAAAATATATCTCAACTCCTATGCTTTGGCAACTGGTCAACAAGTTAATTGGGACAAAATGGCTATGTACTTCCTCAATACTCCAGTCATAAGACAACAAAAAATTGCCAATATTATTGGATGCAAAGTGGAATTGCTGCCTTCCACCTATCTGGGTCTTCCTTTAGGGCTGGCACCCCCAAATTCCTTCTAGAATATGATCATTGATTAAATTAATAAGAGACTTGTAGGATGGAAAGGCTCAATGTTATCTCAGGCTGGGAAAATGCAGCTCCTCCAAGCTACCCTTCAAAATCTCCCTGTTTATGCCCTCAGTCTGTTTGGTATTCCGGATAAAATTACTGAAGCTATAGAAAGAATTCAAAAGAGATTCTTATGGTCAGGAGTGGAAGAAAAGAAGAGAATACCTTTGATTGCCTGGGACAAGGTGTGCAGACCAAAGAACAAAGGAGGGTTGGGGATTAAAATTATAAAAACTTTTAACAAAGCTCTTCTTGCCAAGCAGTTATGGAGAGCCTATGACACTAAGAAAGACTGGAACCAAATTTGGTTTGACAAATACATTAAGAATCAGACTATCCAAGGAATCCTCAATTCTGAAGATATCCTAGTTGGATCCTTCATCTGGAATAGTATTACCAAATCCATAAAAGTTGCAAAAGCTGGAGCTGGATGGGTCCCTGGAAAAGGTGACAGAATAAGGTTTTGGGAAGACCCTTGAATGAAGAATGAAGCCCTATATGATCAAAACAACAATCAAATTATTGAAGAATGTAAAAGGAGGTTTGGGCTGATGGTATGTGACTATTGGAAGGAGAATAAGTGGGTTAAACTTGCGGACATCCATTCTTGATTTTCCTCTCTCCAGAAAGAGTTGCTGTCCTTTTCCCCTAATAAAAACCATGATGATGTTTTCCTCTGGAAAAGTGATCCTAAAGGTGAATTCACAGTTGCTTCTACCTATAAAAACACTTTCTCTCAAACTAGCAATCCCATCTGGAGCAAAGTTTGGAACAACATCCTGATCCCTAAAGTCAACATTTTCTTTTGGCTTGCTTCTCATAATAACACCCTTACTCTTGATAATTTAATCCGAAGGGGCTTCAAATTCCCTAATAGATGTGAGCTTTGTTAGAAGGAGGGGGAATCAGTTGATCACCTATTTTTTCACTACTCCTTCACAAGGGAAATTTGGTGCAAAATTTGGGAAAAATGGAAAATTAACTGGGTCATGAACAAAAGCATTAAGGATATCATCTGGCAATGGAATTTTCCTACCAAATGTCAAATTATCAAGAACCTGTGGTCTTTGACCCTCCCCATGATATGCTGGGGCATTTGGAAAGAAAGGAATAATAGGATATTTAGGGAAGATAAGTGTAATACTCAGGTAGTCTTTGAAAAAATATGCAGGGCTATAAAGGAGAACATCAACATCCCTCACAAGAATAATCACCAATGGGCTATTATTGATATGAATGATATAGAAAAAGACATCCTTATTGAATGGAACCTAATTCATAAGGTCTATAGATCGGACAATAAGAAGAAGAGAGATAACATTGTTTGGAGGTTTCCTGATTATGACTGGATAAAGGTTAATTTTGATGGGGCTGCTAAAGGGAACCTGGAAAGGCTGGTGGAGGTGGAGTTATCAGAAATGCTCAAGGAATTTGTATTTCTGCTTTTGCTTCCCCTTTTGGAACCCAATATAACCATGTGGCTGAAGCTATGGCCATGCTAAAGAGCCTCCAGTTAGCTCAGGAATTCAAATTTAAAAGAATCTGGCTCAAAGGGGACTCTTTAAATATAATACAATCCCTTAAAGGTATTAGTTCTATGTCCTGGAATATTGTCAATATTATTAAAAATGCTAAAGATATTCTAAATAAATATGTTAGCATTATTATAACCCACACATTTAGAGAGGGCAACAAGGTAGCGGATATCCTTGCCAATGAAGGGGTCAAATTGGAGAAGGGCGTCAAATACATAGGGGAAAATCACATCAAGTGGGAAATTAAGGAACAATTATACTTTGATCGCCTTAATGGATCAAGCTAATGTCGTGAGGGATTTCTGGGGAACGAGTACCAATGATAGATTTTGGGGGCACATGAACTGCCAAATGATGAGTGTTTTTCAGAATCATAACCAAGATCATATGTGTGCGAAAGGTAATTGTAATAATAGCCGGGTTTGTATGAACATGAGTAGCAATCTCAAAATTGTGAAAGACTCTTTACAAGGGGAAACTAGAAATTCAGAGCTTTACTCGTGGGCTGAGATTTGTAGCAGAGGATATTGTTACCTAGAAAGCAGAATGGGAGGCAACCTTAATAGGAATGAACCTTCAGGTTGTGAGCATTGGAAGAGCGAAAGAAAGGTGTGGAGAAGGCTCCATAGACATGGTTTCACTGATTATATGGAGAAGCTCCATGGTAGTAGAAACTCTGTGTCTCACGGTTTCGCTAAAAGCTGGAGCAATAACAGGGCTACCCTGTTTGGGGAAATCTGGCAAATCAATGAAAATTTGATCTCGGAGGTCATGGGACTCAAGATGGAGGGGCCAAAATTCTACAGGGATAGAAAGTATGCCACTGAGGCCTTCAAAAATTTCCCAAAGACAGAGGACGAGAAGGGCAACCTGGCAAAGAAGGACAACATATCATACTACACCCCCCAACAAGTAAAACCTTTCTGGCAAAAAGTTCTTAGGGCTTTAATGGAATATTTAACTGTGGATGGTAGGTTTACGAAAATTTACAATTGTCATTTTTCCATCCTAAACCACTTCCACCATGGGGCTAAAATATCTTTGCCCTTCTATTTAGCCTCCTCTCTAAACGAGAGCCTGGCTGACCATGTTAAAAAGCCCAGCTCCTACCCTCTAGTGCACCAGGGACTCATTCTGATGATTTATGAACATATTAAGGATAAGACTAGGGCTACCAAGGATGATCCTTTAATCATCAATGCTCAGATTTATGAGAAATGCATAGAATCTGATTCGACTGGGGAGCCCAACAGCCCTACCCATAAAAAAAGGAAGGTTGAAACCATGCAGGTTGAAAAGGATGTGCTTTGTGATGAAGAAGAGGGAAAGAATAAGGAAATTAATTCTGAAATGGGGCTTAAGGAGGAGACTTATGGGGAAGGAGAGGAAGGGGGAAATTCTGAGAATCATCAACCCAACCCTAAAGGCTCAGAAATAGAGAAAGAGGCTCTTGGAGCCTAAGGAAGGTGAAAACCCTAATGTGGAGGAGACTGAACAGGGCAAGGATTCTGCGGATACCATTCTGGATACCGTCCGCAATTGCACCCTTGAATTCTTCAATTTTTAGAAGTGGGTGGTTGAAAACATCACCAACATGTAGGGTAAACAAAGGGAGCTGGAAGTTAAGATCAACAAGCTGATCAACATGTCTGACTCTGGGAAACAGCACGAGGAGACGGAGAATAGTGAAGTGGAGGAGGAAATGGAAATGGAAGACTGGCCAGAGAAAGACTTGATAAAAGGTGACCTAAAACATTTGGAGGATGTCATTAAAATCATGAAGGAACAGGTGGAGGAGGATAAGGACAATGTCAATGCCCAGATGGCCCGAAACAAGAAAGCCTTGAAAAGCCTTATGAGCCACAACCTCTAGGTTCTTAAAGTATCCTCCCAAAATATGAATGCGTTGGTGAATCATCTAGAAAAGAAAAACTAGGAGAAGAACCTGGTAATTATTGAAGATGCTCCTACTTCCAGCCTAAGCCACTAGACCCCTAGGCGCAGAACTAGGCAGACTACGGCGGAGGACATGAAGATGAAAGAAAGTCAGATTGCTCAAGAAAATACCGATTTGAGGGAAGCGGCCAAGGCAATGATGCTCTTGGTGCAGAATACAGAAGAAACCATGAAGAATTTCTAAATTTCTTTTTATGCTGGTCTTGGGGTCAATTTCTTGCTGGCCTCTTGCTGTCCTTTTCTTTGTTGCTGGTTTTTTTGTTGGTCTTTTGTAGCCGTTGTGTTGTGTTTCTCTCCTGAATATCTTTTGTATGTAAATGGGTTTCGGGTCCCTTAAAACCTATTTTTAATTAATCAAAAACATTCATTAACGAGTAACATTCATCAACATTCATTAACACATATCATTCATTAAGATTAATTAACACATAATTAAATTTATTAACACATACTATCCAGTTGTTAACATATAATAAGGTTACAATCATTTTTTTTTCTTTTTGAAGCTTGGAGGTAAAGACTAAGTGGATGATCATTGTCTTCATCATTTGTCCCCTCTTTAGTTCTTTTGCCCTTTGTTCATGATCTAGTTAATGTATGCCTAGTCCTGTACTCACGATGAGGACGCGTATGTAAAGGGGGGTCCACTACAATAACAAAGGAATGGGTTAAATTCATGAATTTTATTATTATTGTTACAAGTATTTCATTAATTAAAAGAAAATTACAAGGGTTCTCTTTACCTGATGGGGCCACATCATTTTGCTGATCATTTTGTCTAGCCTCATCATCAACATCTTGAACACACTCTAAATCCTCTGGAGTTGAAACACAAAAGGTTACATTAATCAATACACCAATTGCAATTAAATTCGTTTAAAAGAATAACAGTGGTCCTCTTTACTTGGTGGGGCCCCATCATGTTCCTGATGTTGTCTACCTGGATCATGCTCAACTTGCTCACCACGATATACATGCTCTAAAATAAAAACAAAAAGGTTACATTAATTACTAGACCAATTTCAATTAAAGATGTTTAATTGTAATAATCATTACATGCTCATCCTCAACATCCGAAACACCCTCTAAATCCTCTGGAGTTGAAACATGAAAGGTTACATTAATCAATACACCAATTGCAATTAAATTCGTTTAAAGGAATAACAGTGGTCCTGTTTATCTGGTGGGGCCCCATCACATTCCTGATGTTGTCTACCTAGATCATGCTCAACTTGCTCACCATGGTCTACATGCTCTAAAATAAAAACAAAAAAGGTTACATTAATTACTACACCAATTTCAATTAAAGATGTTTAATTTTAATAATCATTACATAAAAAAAATGTTTAGCACGTGAATACCTCCAGTACTGGGATGCACACCACAACCTTCATCATGTGCAAGTTGTGTTCCACCTTGTGCAGGCTACATTCCAATGTCATGTGCATTGTTATAATTTCTTGATTATTTAAAACATATATAGTCACATTATGTTGGAAATTAACATCGAATAGATTATTTCTCAAGTATTCAATTTTAAATAATTTTCATTTAGCTTATTTACATGATTGACGGGTGCACTGGATTCCTCTGTTTGCCCACTCAATCCTTTTAGACGTTCAACCATGACTCTATAGCTTTCCCAGAAGCCAATTTTCATGTCATCTTCTGTGGGCACTCTATTGAATTCAAAGGCCTACATTTTTTTCTTAATATCATGAATTTTGCTTGTATTATTTAATGATTAAAAAAATTGTTTGAAATTTATTATTTCAATGCGATATTTCATTTATTGATACTTACAATTCGTGCGACAAATTTCATATAACCACCAAAGCCAAGTTTGTGTTGCCTGTGCTTTTCTAGTCTTGCCTTGGTTGCCTTTGATGTGTCGAGTAGTCTATGAAAAGTTTGAAATATGTTAGATTATATAAATATAAGGAGTAATTAGTACATAATTACATTCTTAATCCTATCACATACCTTCTTCTGTCTGGTGGTGTATTTCCTTTTCTCCTTTCAACCCTCTCCTTTGCATCCAAAATCAGGTCCTTCCACTCCCTCTCTGGAATCATGGGGTGACACTCATACTTTTTGTTCTTCTCTAAATATGTCCTATACTGGTCCCTCACATACTTTAGATGTTTGCCAGCTTGGTCAAGGACCTTTCTTTTCTCGAATGTGTCATTTCTGAACAACCTAACCAAACAATTTATGAGCTCATCTTTTAAATTTTTTTCTTGCTCATTCCACCATTTACGTATGGTGGGCCCAAAGATCTCTAATGTAATTTCATTAAGATTTTTATTAAAAATATCATTTCCTGCAAACAAATCATGGGATGATTAGTCCAAAACAAGTGATCAATAAGTAAATTACAATTACTCTATATAGCATAATAATTTTAAAGTACCTTGAACCTTCTCTATCTTTATGGGAAGCAAATATTTGGTCACCACAAATGTGACTGGAAATGTTCCCGTACTAGCAATACGGGAAGATCCAAGAAATGCTTCTATGGTATCACCACTAGTGGCCTATGCATCCTCATGTACATATCTTGCTACTGAAAATGAATCCATTATGAAATGCCCCTAAGAAAGAACACTTCAAGGGAAATAAACACATAACAAAAGAGAGAGAAAAAGAGGGATCTACCAACTCTGGGGTCAGTATGATGTGCACTAATGGATGTCTGCATGCTGCATGTTGCCGACATTACAGTTGGCAATATAGGTGGGAATGATGGGATCTGATGAGGTGACATTTGCATAGGAACATGGACATCACCTAAAGAATAATACATTAAATATATGAGAAATAAAACAGTGGTGCAGGAGCACCGAGAGCACAATGAGGAACTAGGACCAATTTTTTAAAGCAAAATAGTAAATTTTAGAGCCTTTGAATAATAAAAACTTTAAAATTCCTTGCACTCTTTCTCAGTTTTCTGAGTATTGCAGTCTGTTATCCACACGTTTTCCACCATCAAATGCATTGATTGGCTTTGTAAACTAGTTGGAGATTAAAGTAGCATGGACATACTTTCATTTCCTTTTAGTTTCATTAATTTTGGATATGTTTTTGAAAAGTTATAGCCATTTTGGTGAAAACTGTCCAAACCCTACCTAGGGTTGGCAACAAGAACTCAAAATGTAATATCTTTTATTTCTTTGCCAAATAAGCCCACAAATGGGCATAAATCTGTATTATATTGTGTACTTTCATTTCATCAAGTGTGCAGGGTTTTCACTCCGAGTTTGGCACATGATTTGAAGAATTTTGGGATTGTTTTGGGTGTCTCAGTCCAAGAAAGACAGTGAAAAGGCAGATTTGTGAGGGTTTGGTGAAAAAGTACATATGAATGAGTGTTGGTATATTGTTTGGGGTTGAATAAGGTGTTTGGGGAGTCATCTCATAGATTTCAAAGGAGTTTTGAATCCTTAAAAGACCTTGAACCAACAATGTGACATGACTGTCCTCTTGTATTGCCTCATGATAGCAAACTTGAAAACAATGATAACATTTTTTTGACATGTGAGGGTTGAATGAAAAATAGTCTTGGAAGATAGTTTGGATGGAAACCTCAGTGTGTGGTGTATGCTTGAAAGGAGGGTTGAGTGTCTTGAGTCAAGATTGGGTGTTTATGACAAGTGATTGCCTAATTCCTTTGTGGCTGTCCTAAACTTTGCATAAATTGTCAACTTATGAAAATAGTGAGAATATTGTCTCTAATGTGCAAACCAAGTAATGTGTTAGTATGTGGGGGTCTGAGTAAACCCTAGGAGTAATGTTGAATGCCATTGGGAGTGATTGAGAGTTCCAAAGTGAGGGTATGGAGTCTTAGATAATGATTGTACTAATTGGTATGTTTGAGTCAATGAATTGTGACTTGGCAACCCAGGTGTTGTGAAACCTTGAAGGATGTATGAATGTATTGTGCCATTCATGGAGGCATAAAAAATAGAGTCAAATGGTGTGTGAGTCAGATGACCTTGAGTTGAAGGTTTTCCCTAGTTGATGAGTTATAGTGAACATATAAAGGATATATTAGAGCATCAAAGTAGTTTTAATGTATGGAACATGGTCATCACCTGTATGAAACAAGGAGCTTGTGAACACATAAAGGATATATTAGAGCATCAAAGTAGTTTTAATGTATGGAAAATGGTCATCACCTGAACTACCTGGAGTACCTTGATGGCCACTAGCTTGATGAGGACGCAATATTTCCTGTAAAAACAACATGTACATATTTTAGTTCCTGACATAAAAGAGTATAAAATATAAACCATTTTTGAGCTTATGTTATAATTAAAGATTTCATTACTGTTTACATGCAATTTTTGTGCCGTCTACCTCAATTATTGAAACCTCTCTTTTATTGCATCAGTTTGAGGGACTTGGTATGCTAGAGCAATAATTTCTCTATTAACTTTTTTTTGGGATCTTTCTCATCATTGTGACAGGGTCTGTGGAATATGCGATGTCATCATCGCATAATAATGAGTCCACCACTATATTGTCATCAGGTAATGCAGGTGCCTTTCCCCAAACATCCATCTGTGACAATAATATTAGCAACATTATCAAAATTACTCAAAAACCCTTAAGAAAAGAACATAATAATATAATATTTCGCTTCTATCTAATTTGTACAATTACAATGAGGTTTACCTGCTGGGTAGAAGGGCTCGGAGATACATCCCTGTCTGTGCTATGTGTCACATGAATGTCTCTTTGTGACAAAGATTAAATATAAAAAAAAACATTAGCAAAATGAAACCAATAGACTTAGCAAAAAAACTTAATAATAAAATGGTATATTGGAGTCATTAATTGAAGGTTGGTTTAAATGGCATATAGTATGTACCACCCCCATGATAGTAACTTTGTTTGTATCTATGTGATTCAAATTGCAATCGATTAGCAACTCTTCCTATGCACTTATTGATTTTATTGCACATACAAATACACGATTTCCCTCGCGCGCCTCAAATATGCAATTGGGTTGCTTATTAATTGACCCAGGTGTGTACTATTTATAAAACCTACAATATTCCTATTTCTTTTGGCCTTCCATCAATGTACATAGCCACTCTTTTACTTTGATCATTATCTTTCTGTTGTATATAACTCGCTGAGAGTACATACCTACGCATACTTTTTTTATATCGAACAATCTGCATCCAATTTTTATAATTGTAACAAGGTCCGACATACTCCATCAATTTATCAACTTTGTTGTAATGAACATTTATGCCGTCCATGGAAAATAGGCCCAAACCATGTAATGATGATGGTGCTATGCAATATATCCTCTCGTTAACACAAAAATAAGTGTTTATTGGAGGAAGTTCCTTGGGTACCCATTGTTTTTGTAGATGTTTGTACCTCAAGGGCACCTTGATGTCACCTATTCTCTCATCATCATAAGAACATGACCCTCCTTGAGCAAGAAAAAATTGCATGCATTTATTGAATTTTCTCCTAATATTTTGACCTCTAATTGATCTCCCTCTTTTAGATGCACTACATGTCTCACTTTCGTCTCCTCTTCCTGAATTTCACTCACTCGAGGAAGACATATCTGACACATACCTATTTGGTGGTACCTACACTTCATCAAATGAAGAAGTCGGCCCTAAAGTTGATGTTGAGATTAAAATTTGAATAAGCCCAACTAGGGCCTCAAGTGTTGATAACTGTATTAGATTTGTTGCATATAGGAGGGTCAAGAAGGTGCAATGAGCTATAACATGTGGTTTTGATGAGAAAAGAAATCAAAGTTTTGACAAAATATTATTGCTAAAACCTAGCTTATTATTAAAGAGAAAGAAAGACATTTATAAATGGTTTCTATAGGGTGTATTGACTTATACGCATCATTCCATGACACTGTGCATGATCCTCGTCAAAGGGGTTCAGGTTCCTGCATATGTAATTCATTTATCTTATGTTAGCTAAAAATTACATGATATATATGCTAAAAATCACATAGTAGACAACATGAACAATATGCAGACATCATAATCATTGTATATTTTTTTTCCTTACCTTTCATATATCTAGAAAGTGCAGGGTCCTAAACAAAAGGGTTGACATTGTTTGCAGTCAATTACCTGTTTCCACCAAGGATGACCAAATCAGACAAAATATATACATATAATCATCACCAACAATTGAGCATGATAAGCATTACATGATACGTATATTTTACCCAAGTGTATATTTCAAAAAGAATCTCAGAGATCATGGCAAGAAACAAAAAAGCTCCTATGTGTGTTAGAGGTTTTGTTCAGTTTATATTGAATCCATTAAGTAGATTATAAATATTTGTATCCATAAGATGAAGTAAAAGTTGCAAATAATTGAAACTTGTACTATCGACCAAAGTTATCTTGATGAAAACACTTAGACAAAATGAGTAGCACATGGTCGGGATATCATATACTGATGTATAAGCATGATAAAAAGTCAGATGCATCGGTGGAAGTCGTATCAATCATTGCCAAGGAGCCAAGGAAGTCAGGTAGATTGGGGAAAGATATACCAATTATGGTCATTGACAAAACATACACTGGAGGCAAAGGAAAAATAGAGTCTTTTTGATAGCCGATGAGGCTATCTATAAGACTTATCCTAATGAACACAACCAAGGGTAAACGTGCATTGGAAGGTTATAACGAAGAAAGATCACCGACATAGCCAAAGGAGTCGAGATGTGTCATTTTGAGTCTCCCCGATGCCCGATGAAGTGATTGGTCAGAAGATCATCAGGAAAGATTATGCCAATGAAACATGATGTAGCGGGAAAATTTATGCCAAAGGAAAAGCTCATCGGGAAAACCATTCTTGTCACCATGACACATTTAAAGATACCCCAATGCCTGATGATAGTATCATGTTGAAATATACTGATAAAGCAGAAGGAGTGTCATCAGCTTATCGACAGGAAAGATAAAGTTTCTAAAAGGAAAAGGGATTTTGCTGATGGTGCCAAAGATGAAGTTTCATTGGAGAGACATATGCCTATGAGTCGTTGTCGTATCATAATTTAAAACTGAAACAGTGAGCTTTTATTAAATGCTTGCATCAGGTAGATTTATTATTTTCATGAGGTAGATTTATGAGAGGATCAACATTAAAAAGCTATATGCAGATGTATTGGGCATATAATCAAGATTGCTTGACGCAATCTTTAAACAACAAAGCAATTGATAGAATAGAGAATTGAATTCCTGCGAGTTAGAGCAAAAAAATATGATTGCAAAAATGGAGGCTTCGAGTTCCACAGGAAAGAAAAGAGCGACAAAAAGCTCTGAATATAGGGCTAAGAAATATAAGAAAGAAGAGTAATCCTCGATTCGAAGAATGAACCAAGATATGATACAACAAATGCAAGCACTGGGCCCTAAGTCTAAAAGTTCAAAACAACATTTGTCGGGGATGGACCAATTGGAAGATAAATACAAAAATGTCAGAGATGTGTGGACCAAAGTGAGAGGATACAAATTGTTCCTATTTCACTACCTGAGAAGAGACAAGGAAATGCCACTGTGCAGCCCATGGAAGAACAATTTGGGTAAGCTGATTGTCCCAAATGTGTTTGTAAGTGTGAAATTGCTAGAAACCCTAGTGAAAAACTATATTCTGTGGGGAGGTATATTCAGGCCCCCAATGGAGATGCCTTTATTAGGTTTTCTGTTGGTACACTGAATGAATTATTTAACCTAGATCTCAACCCTGATAAACCCCCTTCTTTCAGAGAATTGGAAGAAAAATACCTCAGAATGGATACAACATATACTGGGTGGAATTTAGCTATCTATAAGGAGGCAGGTATATTGACAAAATAGGTTGGGCCACCATTCGACATTGAGTTATTCAGACATTACCTACAATATACTTATATGTCTTGTGGGAAGTTACGAGGAGTTGAAGTTCCTGATCTATCAAGTACTAGGCCATTAGTCTTATCCTCAGATATCCAAATGTATGAGCCCAAACCATTTGGTTACGCCTCTTATCTGGTAGAAAAATTACTTGAGGGTTTCCTGAACCTTAGGGATAACAAAAGCCCTAATTTCAAGTTTTATTCATTGTTGGTGCATTTAGTATTGTTTTATGGATGTTTAAGGGGTATGTGTCCTGAGGAGTTAGTGCTTAATACCAGAAATAGGGAAGAGGAGGAACAATCGGTTCAATTATGGACTTCTATTTGGGACTCTCGTTATGTGAGATCAAACTACATAAAATTTGAAGAGTGGATAGTGAAACCATTATACAGGATGTATGAAGTTCCTTGTGATGGATCAGTTTCAAATGAGATTAATGCTTTTTAAAGGCCTAAAGATTTTGATGATAGGGAAATTGTGAATCATAACTGGGGAGATTGGAACATGCACTTGAACTTTACTTGTTTTAGGATCTATGGATTTGAAGGAAGCCCATACATGTTACCAAAATGTGTTCCTAATAGAATAGAATATTTGGAGATTGTAAGACAATTAAGTGTCTCAAATGCTAAACACTTTGGAGATCAACATAAGCAGGCTTTCTTTCTTGGAACTATTAGTTTTGGAGATTTCACTATTGTTTCTACAAAGGCATATGAAATAATTGACAGAAATTTAATGGAGGAGTATAATTTATTTGAACATATTGCCAGAAAAAACTATGATCTGGAGGGGTACATCCACTCCTGTAAGAAAAGACAAAATATAGGAGGTTATTTGCACTTGAGTTTGGAAGCAGAAGACATCTTCAAAAATATGGAAGATGCAGAAGCACAAGAGGTAATTGATAATTTTAATAGAGAGTTGGAAGAAAAGAATCAAAGGTTGATGAAAATGAAGATAGAAGAAGAGATGTCAGAAAGTGAACCAGATGACCATGAAGTTGTTTCTAGATATCGGGAAAAGGAACAAGAAGAAGAACCAAATGAAAATGAGCAAATTGTGACTAAGATGGAGATTCATGTAGATTCAAGGTTAGAAGAACATTCTTCTTTTGTAGAAAATGATGTATTTGTGAAATCTAAAGAATTTAAATATTTTCTCTATAATTTCAAAGGAAAAAGGTTGAGGGAATCTATCCACATATAACACCTAAAAATGAGGTAGAGTTGTTGAAAAGGTTAAAGGAGGATATAGTTTTGGTATTTTGGTATGGTTTTGTCATTGATGTCAACACCTACTAAAACACTAGCACTTTGGAGATCTAGCAACATTCACCGGCAAGCAAGTAACTATTGCATAGTTACTGGTATATGGTTCACCGACAGGATATAATGATCACCGGCACTTAGAATTATATGGAAGACACTTGGTAATGTCAAAGACATCATTTGGACATCTTGTCCTGGAGTTTTGTTCATTGGTATATTCATATTTGCATATTTGCTTTTACCGACAAATAGGTCCAAGGTTATCTAGGGTTACATCGACAGGTTTATCTTTTCCAGATCAACATGGCACGTTATGGAGATGATTAATTATTGTTGTAAATGCATTAAGCCGACATGTTCAATCGGATATTGCATCGGATATTATATTGTTTATAAAATGTTTTTATTGTAATATCTTGTAGAGCCAACCTACTAAAATTGGTCTTAGGTTATGATATAAATATAAGATCTTATTTGTAAGATCAAATGTGGAATGCGAAAAAGGTTTGTGTGAAGGTATATGCGAGATTAAGCAGAGCTACACATGAAGACATCATTTGAAGGTGAAGCTAGGTTTTTGTGAAAGCATATAAGCATTACACTGGTACTGAATCCAGCATATGAAGATGCTATTTTGTGCAGTACATTCTTATTGGATTTAACCATCCAATTGTAGTTAGTGTGACTCCCATTTTGTGATTGAGCAGTGAGCTCTAGGCTGTTGGCCTTTCTGCATGTGCAGACCCCATTTATGTACACTTACTATTTGTAGTAGTATCATCTGATTGTGGGTAAGGTTTCCCACCGTGGTTTTTCCCCTTATAGGGTTTCCACGTACAAATATTGGTGTTATGTATTGTGGATGACTTTGTGTTTATGTTTCATGCATTAATCCTTACCGGTATAGCAATTAATTGTTTAAACTGTCTACCGACATACTTAACTGGTTTACCGGTATTAAGCATTAAGTTGGTTAAGCTATTTTTGGTTTGAATTTAGTTGACAACTAATTCAGCCCCCCTCTCAGTTGTCTCCGAGACCTAACAATTGGTATCAGAGCTTAGTCCTCTTTTGTAGAAGTTTAACAGCTTGAGGAGATCCAATGTCTACTAATTATTACAGGAAGGACAACCCTAAACTTGATGGAACCAACTATAGCATATGGAAGATCAGAATGGGGACACATCTGAATTTCATTGGAAAGGACATCTGGGATGTTACAAAGAAGGGTTATACTACTGCTGTACCAGGTCAGCCCAGTCCAGCTAACTTGACTAAAGATGAAGAAAATGATTGCAAAGCAAGAGAATCACTTTTGAGCACATTATCAGATCAACAAATCATGGGATTATTAGATAGGTCTATTGCTAAAGCTATTTGGGATCATTTGGAAACACTAAATGAAGGAGATTCCATAGTCAAAATTACAAAACTTGAAAGCTTCCGAGTCAGGTATGAACATCTGAAAATGGAAGAAGATGAAATGATTTCTGCTTTTATGGAAAGAGTAATTGAAATTGTTTTGGGTATTAAATGTTGTGGAGGAACCTTAAGTGAGGATGAAATTGTTTCAAAAGTTTTAAGAGGATTGCCACCGGCATACAAGATGAAGGTTACTGCTATAAATGAGTTAAGAACAATGCCTAATACATCAGTTACTAGGGATACATTGATTGGGAAACTTTTAGCTTTTGAAATTGAAGAATTTGGTCCTGTTGCTACTATAAAGACAGATTTAGCCCTTAAAGCATCAACATCATCTTCTCCATCATTTGACAAATCTGATTGGAAAGCATTTTATGCAAGAGAACTTGAAGAAAGTGGGAAGGAGAATGAAGAACTTGAAGAACTTGAAGCACTATTTGCAAGGAAAATGCCTAAAGGTCCAGTTGGAAGTAAGTATGAAGGTAAAGCACCCTTTAAATGTTTTAACTACAATAAGATTGGTCATATGGCTTCGAGATACCCTGATAGACATGTTAGACTAAGATAAGAAGCTAGAAGAACATACAAGCCTAACCTTGAATATCAGAGATATAGATTTAAGAAGAACAAAGAAAAATCTTGTTACATTGCTGATGAAGGTATGACTGATGATTCTGATGAGGATCTGATAGACAATGGATGGGTTTTTGTTGCTATAACAGAAGATCAACTGGCACCTACTGCTCAACTGGTAAAACAAGCCCTAGCAGCTAAAGTTGAAGTAAAGGATGAATGGATCATTGATTCAGGATGCTCACATCATATGATAGGAGACAAAGGTAAATTCTTGAACTTTCAAGAATACAATGGCGGTTAAGTGAGATTTGGAGATGACAAAGCTTGTTCAATCAAAGGTAAGGGTACAATATCTATTGATGGTAAGCATAACACTGAAAATGTTTACTATGTTGAAGGATTAAAGCATAATCTTTTAAGTGTTGGTCAATTAGTTGAGAAAGGATTTCAATTACAATTTAAAAATGGAAAATGCAAAATCATGAATAGAACTGGTTTAGAAATTACAACCGGTAATCAGACTAGAGGTAATATCTTTCATTTGAATAACGATGAAAAGACATGCTTAATTGTACATATAGATGAAAGTTGGTTATGGCATAAGAGACTCTGTCATGTAAACTTTGATTGCATGGTAAAGATCAGTACTAGTAAGGTAGTTAGAGATCTACCTAAAATTATCAAACCTCAGAATACAATATGTAAGGAATGTCAATTTGGAAAACAAGTTAGAGCTAGTTTCAAAAGTATTCCAGAAAATCCAATAATGCTCTTGATTTAATTCACACTGATTTATGTGGTCCAGCTAGAATTAAAAGCTTACAAGGTGATAGATATTTCATGCTAATTATTGATGATTATTCTAGAATGTGTTGGGTTACTTTTCTGAGAGAAAATCAGAAGCACTTGGAAAGTTCAAACTGTTCAAAGCAATGGTTGAAAATGAAACCGGTAAGAAAATAAAATGTTTAAGATCAGATCAAGGAGGTGAATTTATATCTAGGGACTTTAATCCATTCTGTGAAGTGAATGGAATCAAAAGACAACTATCGGCACCTTGGACACCACAGTAGAATGGAGTTGTTGAAAGGAAAAACAAAACTATCTTGGATGCAGCAAGAAGTATGTTATCAGAAGAAAACCTACCACATGTATATTGGAGAGAAGCAGTCAGCACAACGGTCTATACATTCAACAAAGTTCACATCAAAGGTGAAACCGGTAAGACCCCTCATGAACTATGGTTTGGTAATACTCCTACTCTTAAGTATTTCAGAATTTTTGGAAGTAAATGTTATATCAGAAGAGATGAGTATATTGGCAAATTTGATCCTAGAAGTGATGAAGAAATATTTCTTGGTTATTCATCTAAGAGCAAGGCATATAAATGTTTTAACAAGAGATTGCAGAAAATTGTTGAGAGTACAAATGTAAAGATTGATAAACAATTCAGAGGAACTTCAAGATATATAAACTTTGAACTGGCAACAGAAATTGTGACAAATGAACCTACACTAAATCCACTGGTATAGAATGAAGATCCAGTTACCCCAGTACCATCTGAGGATTCCATAGTAATTGAAGAACAACAACAAACAAAGAAACTCCGGTATGTAAGATTGAATCATTCTGAAGATCAGATAATTGGAAACAAATTTAAAGGAGTTATGACAAGAGAGAGATTGGCAAATGAAGAGGTATGTCTTATTTCTCAAATTGAACCATCATCTATTAATGAGGCATGTGAAGATAAATTTTGGATTAAAGCTATGGAAGAAGAATTAGAACAAATTGAGAAAAACCACACTTGGACATTAGTTCCCCGGCCTAAAGATAAAAATGTAATTGGAACCAAATGGGTATTCAGAAACAAACTTAATGAAGATGGTAAGGTTGTCAGAAATAAAGCAAGACTAGTGTGTAAGGGATATTCTCATAAAGAAGGAGTTGATTACAGTGAAACCTTTGCACCGGTAGCTAGAATTGAGGTAGTCAGATTATTTTTGGCTTTTGCAGCACACAAGAACTACAAAGTTTATCAAATGGATATTAAATGTGCATTTTTGAATGGAGATATTGAAGAGGAAGTCTATATTGAACAACCTGATGGATATTCTTTGACAGATGACAATGATATGGTTTGCAGGTTAAGAAAAGCTCTGTATGGACTAAAACAAGCCCCAAGAGCTTGGTATGTAAGATTGGATAAGTATCTTTTAAAGATTGGTTTTACTAAAGGAAATGCAGACAACAATTTATATTACAAAATAACTAATGATGACATCTTGATTATAGAAGTATTCGTTGATGATATAATCTTTGGAGGAGAAGATGGATTATGTAAGGAATTTTCTATTAAAATGCAACAAGAATTTGAAATGTCTATGATTGGAGAAATAAAATTCTTTTTAGGATTGCAGATTTCACAGACTGACAAAGGTATATTCTTGACTCAATCCAAATACTTAAAATAGTTACTAAAGAAATCTGGGATGGAGGTTTACTGTATTTGACACAAACCAGACCCGATATAATGAATGCAGTATGTATTATTTCAAGATTTCAAAGTAATCGTAGAGAAAATCATGAATCAGCAATAAAAAGGATTTTCCTGTACTTACAAGGCACTTTAAATCTTGGATTATGGTATCCTAGAGATGAAAACTTTGAATTATGTGCATACACAGATGCAAATTGGGCAAGAGATGTGGATGATAGAAAAAGCACCACCGGCGGAGCATTCTTTCTTGGAAATAAATTAGTTTCTTGGTTGAGTAAGAAACAGAGTTGTACATCTTTATCAACAGCAGAATCAGAATATGTTAAAGTAGCAACTAACTATACATAGGTACTATGGCTTAAGCAAATGTTGAAAGACATAAAGGTAAAATGCAAGGAACCTATTACTATATATTGTGATAACACTGCAGCAATTGATATATCTAAGATTCCAGTATTACATTCTAAAATAAAACATGTTTCTATCAAACTAAATTTTCTAAGGGAAAAAGTTGAAGAAAAGGAGATAAAAGTAGTTTATGTGAATACTAAAGAACAACTTGCAGATATTTTCACAAAACCTTTGCCTAAGGAGACTTTTGAATATCTCAGAGATCAGCTTGGAGTCATACCACCACTGGTAGAGACTTAGATAGTTGATGATTGTCATCAACCGACAGAATTAAAAGACAAATATTTTATTCCGGTCTTTGATGAGGAAGCTACTTCTCAAGGGGAGTAGTTGGTATATTGAATTGATTGGTATTTTGTATATGAACTTAGTTTTGTTGTAGCTTTGGCATTTGATGTCAAAGGGGGAGAGATATCTATGGAAAAACACATTATCTTTTGAGGAGAGATTGGTATTGAAAAACTTTGGGTAACACATGTTGCTCCCAGGGGGAGAGATTGTTGTTTAGGAGAGATTATTACTCTCTGATTTCTGGTTATAATCTTTTCTGGAGATTGTTGGTTTTTGGTATTTGGCATTTCTGTTTTGGTACTTTGATGGTTTTTCCATCTTGTGTTGCCATCAATGCCAAAGGGGGAGATTGTTGGTATTCTGGTCTGGTTTTGTCATTGATGTCAACATCTACTAAAACACTAGCACTTTGGAAATCCAACAACATTCACCGG
Source organism: Cryptomeria japonica (assembly GCF_030272615.1). NCBI lineage: Eukaryota > Viridiplantae > Streptophyta > Pinopsida > Cupressales > Cupressaceae > Cryptomeria > Cryptomeria japonica. Next base: position 529,488,455 of record NC_081407.1, read on the forward strand.
AAAGAAAGTAACTATTGCACAGTTACTAGTATATGGTTCACTGACAGGATATAATGATCACCGGCACTCGAAATTATATGGAAGACACTTGGTTATGTCGAAGACATCATTTGGACATCTTGTCCTGGAGTTTTGTTCATTGGTATATTTTCTTTTTTCGGCAAATAGGTCCAGGGTTATCTAGGGTTATACCGGCAGGTTTATCTTTTCCAGATCAACATGGCACGCTATGGAGATGATTAATTATTGTTGTAAATGCATTAAGCCAACATGTTCAATCAGATATTGCATCGGATATTATATTGTTTGCAAAATGTTTTTATTGTAATATCTTGTAGAGCCAACCTACTAAAATTGGTCTTAGGTTATGATATAAATATAAGATCTTATTTGTAAGATCAAATGTGGAATGCGAAAAAGGTTTGTGTGAAGGTATATGCGATATTAAGAAGAGCTATACACAAAGACATCATTTGAAGGTGAAGCTAGGTTTTTGTGAAAGCATATCAACATTACATGAGTACTGAATCCAACATATGAAGATGCTATTTTGTGCAATACATTCTTATTGGATTTAACCATCCAACTGTAGTCAGTGTGACTCCCATTTTGTGACTGAGCAGTGAGCTCTAGGCTGTTGGCCTTTCTGCATGTGTAGACCCCATTTATGTACACTTACTATCTATAGTAGTATCATCTGATTGTGGGTAAGGTTTCCCACCATGGTTTTCCCCCTTACAAGGTTTCCACATACAAATATTGGTGTTATGTATTGTGGATGATTTTATGTTTATGTTTCATGCATTAATCCTTACCGGTATAGCAATTAACTATTTAAACTATCTACCGACATACTTAACTGGTTCACCGATATTAAGCATTAAGTTGGTTAAGCTATTTTTGGTTTGAGTTTAGTTGACAACTGATTCACCCCCCCCCCCCCCCCCCCAGTTGTCTCTAGGACCTAACATATAGAATCATAGTTGGTTATAATAACTCGCCAAAAAGGGAGGCAATTACTTGCAAAGGCTGGAGTAATTATGTTTCCAAGATGGGATTTGAGTGCACCTTTTATTTTTGACAGTCTATTACACTTCGACAACAACGATTTCAAATTGGTCATTCAAGGAGCAAATGATGTGTTTATTGGATCCAGGTTTGACCAAGATAAGGAAGCCTTATTGCAATGGGCATTGTATCCTCCAAATAAAAGGCCTAAAATTATTGATGTGGATAAAGAATTTGGACATATGATGAAATTGAAAGTTGGGAAAATTGATCCCATTGTTTTAGCAGACATTGGAGTCAACATTTCAAAGTTTAACGAAGGACAAATAATTAGAACAGTAAGGGAAATAGATCAATACAAAGGATTGTATGAGGAAACCATAAGAATAAGTGGACAATCTGTGCCAATGATACTTTCCCTTGATAATTTGAAATGGAAAAAGAAATGTGAAGAGCTGCAACAAGAAAATCAAAGAATTCTTAAACAAATGTGGAATGTAAGAGTTGATACTGCCTCTTTTCTATTGAATAAAAGATTTAAAAATTTGAAAGGATATTTGGAAGAGTTCTGGGTCATTTTTCAAAAGAATATGGACAATGATATATCACATAATAGGATAAAGAACATATTGGGAACCAGACTACATGACAAGACTTTGGAAGGGACATATGCTAAAGAAGTTGAGAAGATCAAAAGGCTGCTTGCAAAACATGGCAAATTTGATGCAGAGTTACAAATTGAATATGATGAATGTAAAGAAATAGTCCAGCATGGTATCCTAGTGCTAACTAATCAGAGGGGAGAAATATAGGATAAAGACAAGTGGATTTCACGATGCCAAAATCTACTCAGTGTTTCCCTTAATGCTGCCCAATTAGATGGAATTGATTTGAAGGAAACAATTACATAGATGGAATAATTCTTCACATGGGAGATCATTGTAAAGGACCTGATCCATGATGCAAACACCTACAAATAAAAAAAGTACTTGGAGCATATTCATAAATGTGGCGAGATACTTAGGGATTGAAATTGTTTTCAAATATTTCAAAATGTTATCTTCAATGCTTTTATGTAATATGTCTAGTACTTAAGTTAGTTTTAGTCAGTTAGTTTTGAGTTAGGAGTTTAAGTCTTAGTTAGTTTATAGGGGATTCTTTTGATGAGAAGACATTCACGATCATTCCATTCAAGACGTATTTTATGCAGGTCCTTTTGAAGTTTGTTTTCTGGAAATGCCAAAACTGGCGAATGACATTACGCTGTACTGAAGCCAGTTGATTATCTTATGCTTATTTCAATATAAAGATCACATGTTCTACATATCTGATGGTATATATCTTTTCAATTGTTTGATTAATTCCCTATGATAAATCTATTCAGTTAGATTGTTGCAATGTGCTATCTCATGTTATTATAATTTGAATTAGGTTTCGGTTTGAATATCAATTTGAAGGATTGGTTGTCAAACTTCACGCTGTCTTATTGGTCTTTCAGAGCAAAGCTAAATTCAGTAAGACTAACTGCAACATTACATTTAAATTATAATTCATGTAGATGCCTTTGAAGTGATGGTCTTGTGTTAAAGAGCAAGTTTAATAAGACTATCTTGAGAGTTATATTCTGGAAAAGCCAAACTGGTGAAAAGACATTGTGCTATATGTAATCAGTTGGTTATATTATGTTTATTTCAATACAAAGATCAAGTGTTTTTCATCTCTGATGGTATTTATCTTTTTGATTGTTTGATTAGTTCCCTATGACAAATCTATTCATTTAGATTGTTTCAATGTGCTATCCTATGTTATTATAGTTTGGGTTAAGTTTCAGTTTGATTATCAGTTTGAAGGATTGGATGTCAAGCTTCATTTTGTCTTATTGGCCTTTCAGAGCAAAGTTAAATTCAGTAAGACTAACTGCAACATTATGTCATGGGTGAAGTCACTGGTCTACTATTGTTTGAAGATAATTTGATCAGGTGTTTTCAAAGTAATCTCAATTAAGAAATCATATTATAATAAAGTAACCTTTTATTTAAAGGATTCATTTACAAGCAAGCAATTCAAAGTTTTCAGTAATTATTTAATTGAAGTGACAATCTGAGGAATCATTTGCCCTCTAATGCACATAAACCTTGGAAACATTCAATTCCAAACAGGCATACTTGACAATAATGGGATTAATACCCATCAAAAGTCTCTTCTCAATCTTCAAAACACCCTTACAAGACAACAACTTAATAGACACCAACCATACTTTGAGGAAGACAAACATGACAAAGGCTGCCCTAATGTTGTAATGAAGCCAATCGCTATAGTCAGGCTCTTGATATCATTGTTACAAACTTATCCTCCAATTTATAGAAAGATCCAACAGTTCAAATGAAATTTATGATAATTCTTCCAAAATTGCTACAAGATACAAGAAAGACAATATTAAGATAAACTATACAAGATACACATTATGAAGAAAACTAGTCAAAATTCTTGATAACATCAAATGAAATATAGTGTTTGATTAGATTCTACTTTCTTTTAAAGTTCTATACAATAACAAAATACACAACTAACAAATGAAATGAGATAAATTATTCATATTTCAAGCCTCCAACTCAAAATGATTCTACATGATAGAACCAATATCCATTAGGACGCATTTCACCTTGTGTTTTATGATGATGAATTCAATGTGTAGGGAAAAAATTATGGGATTGTGAGGCGTGTTGTGGCTCTTGGTCGGTATCTTCTGAATCCATTGGCCATGGTTGCAACATCATGTGGTCTTGGCAAAGAGATATTATCATTGAAGCTTCATTCACTGGAACATTTCCTTAGTCCAGATGACAAGTATGAAGTTGTCAAATAGGTAATGGTTACAGTAACCAACCAAGTTGGTGTTGACATAAACCTAGCAGCATCACATGAATGGATGTTTTCTCCTCTACAATTTGTAGCTGGCCTTGGACCTAGAAAAGTTGCTTCCATACAAAGGGCTATTTTGAGGGCTGGAAGGGTTTATAGTCACAGAGAATTGTTGACCCCTCTAGAAGCTATGAAGCGACTTGTCTTTATAATTGGCAGCCACAAAATGGAGAGGTTAAGGAGGTTGAGGTTCCATATTTTGCCAAAGCGGATACCATTAAACAAAGTGAACAAGAGAATGCAAGCAAAACAAAGGAACTTGCAAAAATATCTTGATGATAAGAACGAAAGTACCAACCTCTTGTACAGTTGTTGCTGAGCATCTATCTGCAATAGTTGTACCCTAATAATTGCCCTAATTTTAAGTTTTACTCATTATTGATGAATTTAATCTTATTCTATGGATGTTTTAGGGGTATGTGGCTTGAGGAATTGAGACTTAACATCAGAAACAACCAAGGGGAGGAGAAACCTATTCAATTATGGAATTCTGTTTGGGATTCTCGTTACACAAGATCAAATTATATCAAATTTGAGGAATGGATAGTAAAGCCAATTTATCGGATGTATGGATTTCCTTGTGATGGATCAATCTCAGATGATATTAAATATTTTTAAGACCTAAAGATTTTGATGACAAAAAGATAGTGAATCATAACTGGGGAGATTGGTATGTCCAGCGACTTGTCTTTATAACTGACAACCACAAAATGGAGAGGTTAAGGAGGTTGAGGATCCATATTTTGCCAAAGCCAATACCATTAAACAAAGTGAACAAGAGAATGCAAGGAAAGAAAAGGATTACAAAAAAATCTCAATGACAAGAATGAAAGGACCAACCTCTTGTACTGTTGCTGCCAAGCATCTATCTGTAGCAATTGTGCCCTAATAATTGCCCTAATTTTTAATTTTACTCATTATCGATGCATTTAATCTTATTCTATGGACATTTTAGAGGTATGTGGCCTGAGGAATTAAGGCTTAACATCATAAACAACTAAGGGGAGGAGCAACCTATTCAATTATGGACTTATGTTTAGGATTCTCACTACACAAGATCAAATTATATCAAATCTGAGGAATGGATAGTAAAGCCAATTTATCGGACGTATGGATTTCCTTGTGATGGATCAATCTTAGATGATATTAAATATTTTTAAGACCTAAAGATTTTGATGATAGAAATATAGTGAATCATAATTGGGGAGATTGGTATGTCCAACGACTTGTCTTTATAACTGGCAGCCACAAAATGGAGAGGTTAAGGAGGTTGAGGATCCCTATTTTTCCAAAGACGATACCATTAAACAAAGTGAACAAGAGATGCAAGGAAAGCAAAGGAACTTGCAAAAAAATCTTGATGACAAGAACGAAAGGACCAACCTCTAGCACAATTTCTACCGAGCATCTGCAACAATTGTGCCTTCTTCCTCCCAATTTTTTCACCCTGAGCCCACGTATAATGATGACGCGTAATTACATTTTTTTTGAAAAATACCACATGTTCGTCAGAATTCCGACGTGAAATATGAAATCTGCACTATCAGCAAAAGTCAACCCGATGGTAACATACAAGTGGAAGCATGTGATCAGGATAGAGTATACCGATGAAGTCCATCAACATAACACTCACTAGCGACAATGGAGAAATATTGTATTGCCGATAGCCAATGATGTTATCGGTAAGACTTATCCCACTGGACATTGGCAAAAAGTAAAATGCATCGAAAAAGGTTATGATTATAAAGGGTCAAAGCTTATGCTAAGGAGACATAATGTATCGGGAGGAGCTACGCCGAGGCAAAAGACATCGGGGAAATTATGCCCATCACCTAAACACAGTTTAAGATATCCCAATGCCCGATGAGACTAGCATGATAACTCACACCGATTAGCAGGAAGAGAGGTCATCAGCTTATGCTATCCTGATGAGTAATAAGAAATCAAGAGGTTGTAAAAATCATCAGACCAACATATGCCGATCAACAGGTAAAATCCATGTTCGTCGGGATGCTGACGTGAAATTTCAACAAGTCCGAATTCCGACGAACACGGGATATACTTTTAAAAATAAATAAATTAATTCGATAAAAAAAAAATAAATCCCATAGCTGATCGAAAATGTTCATTGCTTTTTTGTTCGAATTCCAACGTGAAATTTTAACATGTTGAAATTCCGACAAACAAGGGGTAATTTTTGAAAAAAAACCAAATTAATCCAACAAAACAAAACAAATCCCATAGCTCGTCAGAAATTCTCATCGAAAAACCGCTCCAAATGTACTAGTGACATTACTTTCTAGTTTGTTGCCTCTTTGTTAGACTTGGGCAAGCATAAGGGTAAGATAATTTGGCTTACTAGAGAAGTATTTCCAAAACATCTGCTCGACGACTTAGACAAGGTTGTGCATACTGGAGTGGTAGGTCTCAGCATACCCACTACAATAAATCTCAGACTCTACAACGATCTTGGTGAGGAGGTCCCCTGGCTTTCTTTCCTCGGAGGCTTTCACACTACTATTATGGAGAAACATCGTGTCAAGTCTTCAAGTGCCAACCACCTCTTGATGCAAATCCTGAGCGTTGAGCCAATCTATGGCTTGGACTAGTATACTAGTTTTTGGGATCTTGTTGCTTTGAGTGCTCTAGCTACTACGCTACCTACCTTCCTAGCCTTTGCTCCAATACCCCCTACTACTATGGTTTCCTCCTCGAGTGGGGATGAAGAAGAAGAAATAGACTAGACCCTTTTCTTTCTTATATACTATAATGTCTTTGTCTAAACGTCTAAGAGCTACCTTTTGGATCGTATACTATAAATATTACTAATATAATGAAAAGACAACTCTTTTGGCTTGCATTTCATTGTGTTGTGTCTAATTTGTGGGGAACATTTCTTTTCATTGCTAACTCAGACTCAAAAGCTTGCTACTATACATGAATTTACATTTTATTATAGTATTTACAAGGCTAATTAACCAACAAATTTAATGGAATGGTTTAAGATGGACCCCATTTATGGGGATCTCTAATGGCTCACCCTCTAATGTTTCTAACTCAAACACATTATGTTGCTTTCAATGATTGATATGAAATGGACCTTCCCACAGGGAGTCAAACTTTTGATGTTTTCATGATTTGGTTGTGTGTTCATTATACATTAACACAAGGTCTTCACACTTAAAACCAAGATCAAAGGTCTTTTTGTCAAACCACTTTTGAACTACTTGTTTCTAGGTATTCATTTCTTCACGTGCTTTCTCTCTATGCTCTTGTAGCCCGAGCAATTCTGCCAACCTAGCCTCCATTTCTCCATTTTCCTCAACCTCTAAGGACTTTAGCAACTGCAGTATCAAAATCTCAACAAAGATGGGAATAATAACATCTTTCCTGTCGACTAGTTCATATGGTGAAGTTTTTAGTATCTTCTTTGGAGTGATTCGGTCAACCTAGAGTGCCATTTTCAGATCTTTGTGCCATTCCCTTTTGTGTTTTGATCCTATCCTCTTGATTAGCTAGATTAGGTTCTTGTTTGTTGATTCTACAAGACCATTACCCTATGGATAGTAGTTTTAGGATGCTTTGAGAAATATTCCATTGTTTATCATGAACAGACAAATTTAAGAGCCTAAGAAAGCTCTAGCATTGTCAGAGATGATGGTTTTTGGTGGCCCAAAACTTGCAACCAGTTCCCCTAGAAAGTGTAGGATCTCTACCTCTGTCACATTCTTCAAGGGGATTGCTTCCAACTACCTAATGAAGTACTTTGTCACCATTAGTATCCATTTGTGTCTGCCGCTTGAAGATGGATTGATCATGCTGATGAAATGCAACCCCCATTGTGTGAAAGGCTTATCAACCACAATAGGGTTAAGAGGCATAGCCAAATGTTTCTTCTTTCCTACAAAGAATTGACACTCTCTACATGATATAACTAATGAGTGAGCTTTATTAAACATATTAGCCCAAAAATAGCCCACACACATGATCTTAATAGTAGTGGTCTTTGTAGAAAATTTTCCACCTATGAGGTCATTATGACACTCAAGTAGGATCTTCTTTGCATTCTCTTTACTTACACATCTTAGGAGAACTCCATTAAAATTATTTTTAAATAACACCCCCGACTACTGTGTAACCATTGTTCTATAATCTATAGAATCTCTTTTTATGAGGAGGGAGATTTGGTAGATATCCACTAGTCTGGATGAAGGTGATCCTATCTTGTACCCAAAAACTTTTTGGCTCTGGCTGATTAACCAAAACCTGCTCTGACTGGTTTCTTTCATCTTTGGATGTGAGTTATTGTGCCATGTATACACACAATCCTCTCCTATGGAATATTTTGGTTGGCCTCACCTCAATATCATATTCTATAATCTTGGTGATCTAGTTAGCCCGCTTCTTTGCTATTTCTCCCTCCATGATATATTCCTCCACACTAGGATGTGTGACATAGACTACTATTTTATCGCAAGTGATCAGTTGCCAAAATTTATTTAATCCTTTGATGATGACAAAATCTTGTCTCTCCACGAAGCTGTATTTAACTAAATTTAATTCTTAAGTGTATTGGAATGGAAGGCCATGGGATTCTCTCCCTTTCCTTCATCATCTTTTTGAGTTATCACCATAGCTATGCTATATTCACTACTATAAACATACATATTGAAATCCTTGGAGAGATCTGGATTAACTAGCATCAGAGTGGAAGAAATAGCTTCTTTGACTTTATTAAAAGCCTGTCTTGCTTGATTAGTCCACTTGAAAGGTTGGTCTTTCATTAGCATGAGAGTGATAGGTCTAATCATTCCCACAAAGTTTGATATAAATTTGCTAACAAAATTTATCTTTCCTATGAAGGACTGAACACCTTTCTTATTTATCGAGAGGGGCAACTCTTTAATAGCCATCACTCAGTCTGGGTCAATTGCGACCCCATATTTGGACACCACATGCCCTAGCAACTTTCCTTGTAGGAATTTGAAACATATTTTTTGGGGTTTAGAGAGACCCCAAACTCTAAGCATTTATGGAAAACTAACTCCAGATGGTCAAAATGATCTTTGTTTTTAGAAAATATAGTTAGGTCATCCAGATAGATCAGAATAATTTTATTTATCAATCCTTTGAAGGCTATGTCCATTTCTCTTTGGAAAGTAGTTCCCACATTGGAGAGACCAAAAGGAATTTTAGCATATGCAAATGTTCCTCACTTGGTGGTGAATGTTGTTTTGTGCTGATCTTATTCTTTAACTAAGACTTGACTATACCCTGAAAAGCCATCCAACATAGAAAACATCTCGGACCCTGCCATAGTTTGCAAGATTATGCTCCATGGAAGGTAGAGCATAATGATCCTTCAAAGAGGCCCTGTTGAGATCTCTAAAGTCCACACAGATGTGGACATCTCCATTTTTCTTATAGACAGGAACTAAATTAGAGACCTACATGCTATGTTTGATCAGATATATAATCCATGAATCAATCAATTTTCAAAGCTCCTGAGACATCAGGGTCTCAATCTTGGGATTGACTAGTCTCTGTTTCTACTTGATAGGATTTGCACTTTCAAAAATCTCAATAGTATGTTTAATGACCTTCAAGTTGGACCATTTCAAATCATCATAGGACCATACAATGACACCTTTATACTTGTCACAAAAAGAAATCAACATGTCCTTGTCTTTCCGTGGAACATTCTTTCCCACCTTCAACTTTTTACCTTCAGTAACCTCAAGCTTGATATAATCCCCCTTGTCCACTATGAATTTTCTCTTAGCATTTCAGGGATCATCACAATTGAACAAGTTTTCTAAGGTAATTAGCCCTCTTGGGAGTTTATTAGTTCTGAGCTAGATAATCTGATCCTCATATGCTTCTGTTACTTTAGGTTGAAAATGCTCCATAAACTCGCAAGATTGTTGGATAAAAATTGCAATCTACTCATCACTCTCAAACACTTGCCAATTTTGATCATTATCTGGGACTTTCGATCTCACTATCACCCGAACAAAATTCTTGTTATCCAGTATGTCATAAACAAGATTGAACTGGGATCCTACTGTAGCCAACCGGTCCACAATTTCATTTTTCTTTCTGGGGATCCCTTGAATATCAAAATCTTTGACTCTCTATAACATCCCAAACTCTATGTTGGTATGAGTGCATGCGGACATGTTTTGCTACAAATATGCTCCACACTTGCTTAACCACTAGCTTAGAGTCTTTGAGGACTCTTAGCTACTCGATACCCATGCATTCGGCAATTGTCGGTCCATGAACCAAACCTTCATACTCCACCTCATTATTTAAGCAAGGGAACTAGAAATGGAAGGATATAAAGGTTTTCTCACCAGATGGGGATGTGAAACAAATGCCAGATCTGAACCCTATCTTACACCTCACTTTGTCAAAATATAGAGTGCAAAGCTTAGAAACCCAACCCTCTTCTTCCTTCCTCTTATCTTGGGAATCCTTTGATACCTTGGGGATTACTTGATCTTCACCAAAAATCACATAAGTTCCAATGCTAGTAGCATGGTAATTGCCAAACAGATCAATGTCTATGAACTCATTGAGGAAAACGTCCTACTTAGGAGTCTAGTCACCCATTACCTCCTCATCCTCTAGTAACTCCACACATTGCATTTCATTTTTGGTAAGAGGTATGAGTTGCCTCATAATTCATCAAGGCTTCATCAGCTACATGCTTAGAATGGAAAGGCTCATACACTATTTTTAAATTAGCCTCATGCTTAGTTCTTAGAATAAGATACGACCAATCTAGGGAAAGATATCCACTTATTTTTGCAGTGAAATCTCTTGAAAAGTAAAATAAATAAATAGGGGGAATATCAATTATCACTACTTCTTGGGGAACTTTAATGCTAGGGCAAGCGTACAAGGTCAGTGAGAGTTAATTACACAAATGGCTTGAACTTTACTCCCATCAAGCTACATGAATCCCTTATCTAAGAGCTCATATTCAATCTTTAGGGCCTTGGTTATTTGTTTTGGCATGAAAGTAGTTCTAGCTCTGGAGTCAATCATTGAATTATAAAGTAATTTATCCCCTATAATAAGAGTCAAAAAATAGGGAGTGGTTTATTTACCATTTCATTCGCAAAGGGCTCTCCTTCATTTGTGAGCACTACAGTCTGATGTGATTAACTCTCAACTTTAGGCCTTTTATCCTTCATTGATGTTGGATTTGCAACTGGTCCTATCGTGGTATTCTCAGATCCATTTAATGCCTCTCGTAGTAAGGACTTCTATTCCATAATAGCTTTGATTCCTTCTTCTTATAAGGCATGACCTCCTCAAGATTTTGGAAAGATGGAACTACAATAGGTTGGTCTTGAGCTTTGTCTGAACCCATCTTAGGTTGCTAAAATACATGTTCTCTGGGGAATCTATGCTTCAAGCAGAGGTTATAGTAGGATTGTACCTGAGGAGCTTTAGACTTTGAAGCATCATTTGCAAACACTACATCTTCACTTTCCATCCACGAGAAAAGTGCATGATCTGGGGTAGTTTTAGCTTCTTGTGTCAAGGACATGCCTTGTATTTGACCAATGAGCATAACGTTATCCATCCCAGGAGAAGCATATATTCTAGCATCCGAGATAAATCCTTGGCTACGCTGCTCCGCTACCTTCTATTGTAAATTTTCCCATGGATAATTTCATGACATGTGTGCTTCATTACATGGGAAACACTAGGAGTTGGTATCATCTGCCAAATTATTTTGACCCACTACCAACTCTTTATTTTGATTTGGTGGAATAGCTTGTAGGGGAGTCGGTACTAGCATGATCTAGTTACTTGGCTATGCTTGAGTAGTCTTCGCACCCCCTTGAAACTAATTTTGTTGATACGAGGGACTTCCACCTTGATAATTCTAAAACAAAGGCCTTGCAGGTGCCACTTGTTTCCTTTTAATATTAATTATCTCATTTGAAAAAGTGTGCAATAGGTTCTTCATAACATTTACCTCAATCGCTAGGGAAGTTGGAGTAGAAGCACCATTTTGTTGATCATTGGGATAGATATACATAGATTGTAGAGGTGCTAATGTTCTTGAAGGAATCTATTCTGATGTTTGGCTTGATATTTCAGGGAAGATAGGCATGGGCAATCTTGATATAATCTTCCAAACATCAATTAAGTTTTTCTCGGCTCGAACTAACATGCCATAGGCATACGAAAGAGTATTCCTGCCAAGCAATTAGATCATGATAGATATGTCAGAATTAAAAGCTTTAAGATAAAAGAGAAATTCCATATCTACAGGAGGACAAGCAATCATTGGGATCCTTTGCCAAGTTTTATGGAACCTAGTATTGAAATTAGTCACAACTTCCTTAGGGGCCCATTTTATAGTTATTAGTTGTTGTAACAATGAAGATATATCTGTAATGTAAAAAATGATGAGAGGAGATAAAGTGGAAGGATTTACTCCCCTCAAAAGAGGGATGAAAGTTTTACAAAGGATTCCCTTCATTTTTTCACACATTACATTCAAAAGAGGGTTGAATTCACTAGATCCAATCCTCAATGGTAAGAGATTGAATACTAAGTGAATTGTAGTAAATTTGGAAAGTATTAGGAAAGTAAATTAACCCTCTTTTGTAATAGACTAGTTGAATTAAGAAAATTGAGACTAAGTACATAAATGACAAAGAAATGATTATATCTGAGATAGAGATGTGGGATGAAGTTGTGCACCTGGAATTAGCAGTAGAATATTGAGACGAAGCTTCCTTGCAAATCTAAGAAAAAGTTGCAAGGACCGTGTGTAAGTTTCACATGGTCCTCCAAAAAATCCGCTCACTAAAAAGGGTTTTTCTATCTCTGAAAATGAATCCTAAACCCACAATTACAGTAGCACACCTGCAACCTACACACTGAAAAGAGAGGGAAATGTTGTTGGGATTGGGGATTTGCTTTCAGGTCAAACCCCATTTTGGAATTAACCAAGTGGTTTTAAAATGCTGCAAGTAATTGAAAGGAAATGTTTGAAGTAAATCCACCTCAAGGAGGGGTTGTAATTGAAAGGTTGATACCTTTATAGATGAATTTTATTGAATGGATATGTGAAATGGGATGTCTTGAATGTTGATAGAAATCTCCTCTTCAATGGTTGAATCCTTGTCTTGAATGCAACACCTAGCCTTGAAAGGAGACTTGAAATTATCAATGCTTGAATGAATGCTTGAATGCTTGATAACAATAATGGAGACCTCTCGCTTATTCACCCTACTATCGCTTATGCAAATAGGAGGGGAAGTGATCCTTATATACTTGCCAATTAGAGGTGTTTAGGTAATTTTCCGTCTTAGGGCGACATAGAGAAACTTTTCCTGCTTCACAATTGACAAACCCAATGCAAGGGGCAACCAAAGGGGGCCCAAAATAGGGCTAGGACAAGGGCACCAGGTCCTTGTCCTGAGACAACAGAGGTGCCATGCCCCTGTCCTACCCTGATTTAGGATAAGCAGTAGCAAAAGGCAGTATAAGCATACACCGATACTACATTTAGCCCCCACTTTAGTGGGAGTATAAGCGTACACCGATACTACCAATAAAGTACAAGGAGATAAGATTGAAAGGATTTCACCATGTCAAGGAGGCAAGAAGCACCAAACCCCCAATGGAATAAGGATCTTATGACTTCGATTGACAAAGTAAAAGGGAAGATTAGGAGGGAGAACCATGACTACAAGTAGTAAATTTCCCCTCACTATGAGTCATGAAAAGAAAGGATACCAAAAATTACAAAGAAAAGCCACAGTCCACTAAGTAAGTTTAAGTATCAAGAAGGAAAATATGAGCGGAGTGTATGCCCTCACATTAAAGTGGTCGCGCATGCCTTATCAAGAGTGATTGATTTAAGGTAGGATACACCTCTGAGAGAGAAAGAGAGGGAGCACATCATCACAAGGATTTAGCCCCCAATCAAGGAATAAACCCAAGGATAATGAACACAAAACACGAAGCACGAGGTGGCTTCACTTTCCTCGGGGATAGTATGCTGTATGATAACTCATTTATATCATGTATATATATGCATAGAATAGTCCTCATTCCCCAAAGAAAGGAAACCACCTTGGAAGAAAGGGAACACATGTGTCTTTCGAGTCAACATGAAAGAGACCAAAAGATATCTTAATGATTTGCATCGTCTGCAAGTTGACATCACTAGGGACAACAAATAGAAGAATAGGGATACACATAGAAGAATGGTCACAAAAGAGAAAGAAATGAGAGAGGTGGAGGATCTACGGTACTAATGCAGCTAGTCTAGAATGAAATCCATCTCCCAATCTTGCTGATAATTATTTCAGGAAGGTGGGAAACACGCCAGAGAAGCGAAATCAAGCATAGTAGATGCAGCTATCACAAGATTTTAACAACTACTATGTGCATGTGCTAAGTCACTTTGTTCATTTCTAGGAGCTAGGATGAAGGCTTCTAAAAATTCTGCAGATAAATATTTGTCAACATCAACATATTCATATTCACTATTAGAAGCATTAGGAGTTGTATTGCCATTATGAATAACATTTTCACCTATTTCTTCATCAAGATTTATAAAAAGAGGAGCTCTAACATGAATAGAAGTAAAACCATCACATGTTTTTTGCAGCTTATGCTTAGGAGATTTAGGTTCAACATCTTACTTAGGAGAAAATGGAATCATGTCAACTATTGGTGTTTTGGGAGATTGAATAGTTTGCGAAACAACTTCACGAGCTCTAGCATGACGTTTTCGTCAATGTTCTCTCACACAACGATTTTGTCTAGTCTTAGCGGAAGGCTGAGAAGATTGAGGTATATTTTTTGAAGGAGGAATGTTCTCATATTTGGTAGTTGGATGTTTAGGTTGAGGTCTTCTAGGGTGGACAAGAGGAGAGGCGTGTCTCTTCTCTCTATAAGAGGAAGGAGGTGGAACTGCACCATATAAAGGAGGAATGTTTTGTGTAGGAAGGAGACCAGGTCCATCATGAGGAGGAGGTATAGGTCTAACCTTAGGAGGAGTATTAGTGTTCTTCTTAGGAGAAGGCATGGTTTCATCCATAGGAATAGGCTGGGAATCTTCCTTAGGAGGAAGATTAGTTCTATCCATTAGGGGAAGAACTTCATCTTCAAGAATGATGGGAATATCAATTGTTGGAGTTATAGGTTGGCTTAAGGATAAGATCATATCTTTCTTCCATTTTTGATAAGATTGAAAGAGAGCATCACTTATTGGTGGAAGAGAGCCAAATTATTGAGCCCAAAAGTAATCAATAGGAACACCCATGCTTCTTTTGGTTGGTCAAAATAAGATATGGTTGACAGTTATGATTTCTCCATTGTGGGGAAATTTCAAACACTTATGGAATGGAGAAGCAATAGCCTTCATGGAAGATATCCAAGGGTAGACTAACATCACATAGAATTGTTAAGATGAAAGAATGATAAAAAAGTTGACATCTATAGAATTAGTATGAACTTCAATAGGAAGTGTGATAGAACCAATAGTAGGACAAGAAAAGCCATCAAATAAATTAATGACCACATTAGTATCATCATATATTGGTTGATGCAAACGTAAAGTATAAAGATATTCTTCAGTGATGACATTAACCATGCAAGAGGGATCAATAAGCACACCACGACAAGGTTTGCCTTGGATCTTCGCAACTATGTATAAAGGGCCATCAGGTGTCTTATCTTTAGAAGGATCAATTGGTTTTATTGGAGGAAGTTTGATAACATTTATTTGTAACAACTGAGACATGATTCTATACAAATATTCATTCAAAGCAGTAAATTCTTTCTCTCTTTTGAAAAAAATAGAAATAGGAGGCACACCTGTTGTAGCATTCACATTGATGGTGTCATTGAATTTGATAAAGCCTTTGTTTGGTTTGAATTTCACAAATGGTTGTTGATAACTTTCACCCTTATCACTCAGAGCCATAGGAGTAGATTGCTCCATTTGACTCACAATCAGTTGATAATTGTGACTTGTTTTACGCACAACTGCGGGAAGGAAGTAAACTCAAAAAGATAAGTTTTTCCCTAATGTATTTTTGCAAATTAGAAATGAAAATTCTTTGAATATCATTATCAAGCATTGGAAAATATATTTGAGAACACAAATGCTTGTATCTACTAATGAAATCAGTCACTTTTTATTTAACACCTTTTTTACAATGCATTAAATCAATCAAAGTGATTTTAGGGCCTATGTTGTTTTGAAATTGTTGAATAAAAGAATTTGCTAATTGTTAAAAAGAAGTAATAGAATAAGAAGGCAAAGAAAAATACCATCATAAAGCCTTATAATGTTCTAGTAAACAATTTAGCAAGCAATCTTTGATCATGAGCAAAGTCAGTACACAAAGTTTGGAATATTTTGATATGTTTTAAAGGATCACCTTTTCCATTATAGAGTTCCAATTAAGGGACTTCAACATGTTTAGGAGGGAAAACTTTTACAATATCAAGAGAAAGTGGGCTTGCAACATAAATTGTGGGCACACTAAACTTGGATTGATTCATTTAAGAAATTTGTTGTTGCAATGAAGACACAATTTGAGCAAGGTTATTAATGATTGCTTCGGTCAAAGAATTTATGTTAGACATGTTTGATTGAGAAGGTGGTGTGATGTTATTGAAAGAAGGCATTGATTGAGAATAAGGTGGTGGGACATTATGGTAATTAGGCATAGGTGATGATTGGGTAGAAAATGGGACACTAAAAGGAGGAGAAAAATGATTGGATGAATTTCCCCCTTGTGTCACATTGATTGATTGAGAGACAATAGGAATACTTATTGAAGGCATAGATAAAGATGGAGGATTGAATGAAGAAGAGGGATTTACCCCATGACTAATGGTTGTAGGTATGATATTTTGAGTTGAAGTAGCCATGATGTTTGAAGTGAAAGTAGTAATACTAACCATAGAAGTGGTCAAAGGGATGGAGTGATTGGTTTTGTGTAGGAAGTTGTGAATAACCTAGGTTCTCAACACAACTCTTCATAGGCATAACATTAGAGTCAAAAATGTGAGAAATACCACACAATATATCAATTCCATTCTTATCTCTTTGAATCATACATTTAAGACCTTCAATTAATGGAAGAGCTTCACTATTAGGATATTCTTGGGATATCCATTGTTGAAAATTGTCAAATTGATTATCCAATTTTGAAAGTTGATCTATGGAAAATCTAGTTAAAGCTTCTTCTTCATCATAGAAATTATCAATTGGGTAGGTAGAGATATTATTAGGATGGGAATAATTAGCAATATCCTCATTGTAGAAGTCACCCAAATTAGGCTCCATCTCTTCGGGAATTAAACCTTGGGAAGCCTTAATTCTAATGCTTTTTCTAACGAGGATAGTATAGGTAGGACTAATAGTTGTAAAACTCATGCACTAGAGGGAAAAAATTGAAATTTGAATTTTTAATTTTGGGAATTTTTTTTACAAAGTTGAATAATGCAAAATTCAAAAAAATGATGATTATACAATTTGAACTTTATGGAAAGAAGAAATGACACAATCTCTAAGAAAGATTTATAATTAATAAAAAGAGATTGAAATTTAAAATTAGGGCCAATAGGATACCACTTAATTTAAAATTTAAAATTTAAAATTGACACAATTAAGATCTTAAAATTAGGGCAGATTATAATTAACCACTTAATTTTAAATGTTTCCCTGAAAGTTGTAATGTTGAATTTGGGAAGTGTTTTCAATTTTAGAGGGATCAAAATTTGACAAAATCAACCAATTCTCTGGATTTAAGCAATTAAATACAGTCATAACAATATCTCGAAATTTTGGGAAAAATGCCACGAACCACGTGTAAGTTATGCATGTTCCTCCCAACTTTTTTGGAAATTTTCAGGGATGAAAGCTACAATGATTTGAGAGCTAGCCACCCAAAATTGATTGATTTTGTGATCTCTAGATAGGTGAAATTAAGGTTTGAATATCGAAATAGGACCCTATTAGGGTTTTTGACAAACATAAGAAATCGAATTGCAATTTTGAAACTGGTCAAACCTATTGGATAGGGCCACATTAAATAATATTTAGAAAACTGAAATTGTTTGAAATTGATTGAAATTTTCACAAAATCCAATGAAATTTGAAAATTAGGGTTTTAGGACCTAACCACTGAATTTTGAAATTTTAAATTTTGGGGAAAGGAGGAAAATTGAAATTTTGAATTTTAGGCAAGAAGACAAGTTTGAAAACAGTCACAAATCTGGAAATTAAATGTAAATCCAATTTTTGCACAAGTTCAAGTTGATGTTTAAAAATTAGGGTTTTGACAATTAACCACTGAATTTTGTAAATTTGATTTGCGAATTGAACAAGACAATGAAAGAATTGAATTTGACAAGCAATGTAATTTTTTAGATCTAAGATAATAGATAGCAATTTTTGCAAAATACAAGGTTAATTTCAATTTTTGCAACTAGGGGTTTGAATGAATTAACCACTAAGTTTGTGTAAATTGCAAGAAAATTAAACTTGTAAATGAAAAGTATGCAATAATTTTCAATGTAAAGCATGTAAGACGTCGGGTTCACCAAAATGTAATATGGTGAAAAATGATGAGGGGAGATCAAGTGGAAAGCTTTACTCCCCTCAAAAGAGGGATGAAAGTTTAACAAAGGATTCCCTTCAATTTTTCACACATTACATTCAAAAGAGGGGTTGGATTCACTATATCCAATACCCAATGGTAAGAGATTGAATACTAAGTGAATTGCAATAAATTTGGAAAGTATTAGGAATGTAAATTAACCCTCTTTTGTAATAGACTAGTTGAATGAAGAAAATTGAGACTAAGTTTATAAATGACAAAGAAATAATTATATCTTAAGATAGAGATGTGGGATGAAGTTGTGCACCTGGAATTAGCAGTAGAATGTTGAGACAAAGCTTCCTTACAAATTTGAGCAAAAGTTGCAGTGTGTAAGTTGCACACGGTCCTCTGAAAAATCAAAGGGTTTTTTTGGTTTTTGAAAAATGAAGCCTAAACCTGCAATTACAGCCACGCACCTGCAACCTACACACAAAAAATAGAGGGAAATGTTGTTGGAATTTGGGGTTTTCTTTCAGGTCAAAACCCATTTTAGAATTAACCAAGTGATTGTAAAATGCTGCAAGTAAATGAAAGGAAATATTTGAAGTAAATCCACCTCAAGGAGGGGATGTAATTGAAACGTTGATACCTTTGTAGAAGAATTTGCTTGAATGGATATGTGAAATAGGATGTCTTGAATGTTGATAGAAATCTCCTCTTCAATGGTTGAATCCTTGTCTTGAATGCAACACCTAGCCTTGAAAGGATACTTGAAATGCTCAATGCTTGATAACAATAATGGAGACCTCTCGCTTATTGACCCTACCAT
Source organism: Cryptomeria japonica (assembly GCF_030272615.1). NCBI lineage: Eukaryota > Viridiplantae > Streptophyta > Pinopsida > Cupressales > Cupressaceae > Cryptomeria > Cryptomeria japonica. The sequence goes on from NC_081407.1 coordinate 529,507,817, forward strand.
CACTTATGCAAATAGGAGGGGAAGTGATCCTTATATACTTGCCAATTAGGGGTGTTTAGTTAATTTCCCGACTTAGGCCGACATAGAGAAACTTTTCCCACTTCACAATTGACAAGCTCAATGCAAGGGGGGACCAAAGGGGCCCAAAATAGGGCTAGGACAAGGGAACCATGTCCCTATTCTGAGAGGACATGGGCACCACACCCCTGTCCTGCCCTGATTTAGGACAAGATGCAGCAAAAGGCAGTGCAAAATGATGGAAAATGCAAGTTATTGATGGCATGAGCATGTTTTGGGTCTCCGATTAGGCTTAGGGATTTGTCCGCTAATCTAAAGACTCAAATGCGGTCAACAATTACAAGGGTCACAATTTTATGATACTACACTATCATATTTCTCAATTAAACACTTGAAGAATTGATCTCCAAGCTGATCCCAGTCAACAATTGAATTTCCCTGCAAAGATCTATACCATTCTTGTGCTTTCCCTTTGAAGGATGTTGCAAGCAACCTTAGTGCCACATTTTGTTGTGTGACATTATGCACTGTTCAGACATCTGCTACATCTTGCATGTGCTCTGCAGGAGTTTTGGAAGCTTCTTCGATAAATTTTGGTAAATATTTCAGAGTAGAAGCCGGTTGAGGATCCCATTGTGCAAGAGGCATAGGGGGAATAAGGGGACTTCCACTTTTCCATGTCACGAAATTCCGAGGAGAGGGAACTGCCATTTGCATGAGGGATTGGATTAGGAATTGAAAACCTCTTCTTGAGCTTCTTGTTTGGACTATTACCAAAGGTGGTACCAATAAGATAGGATTTATAACAGTTTAGGATCTAATAATAGGCTTATGGCTCATACACCCTATTGGAGCTCAAAACTACAAGTTTTGTTGGACTCTAAGAATGTGCCAAATTCTATAATTAAGTTCAATAGTTAGTTTATGCCAACTTATGGAATGAACTAGACATGGTTACTAAATTCCTACTCTTCAGGTTCTCCTAGTACCTAGGCGGGTTTTCCTTGAATAAATTAAAGCACATTTATTAAATTGTATGATGTGTTTTTGGCCTTCTAAGTAAAAATGTACATAAATATGAAATATAAACAAAAAATGTAATGGGTTTTTAAGGTTCTATAATGGGATCAATGCCTTTCCTCTATTGGGTACATAGTCAATCAATGCATCAAATGTCCATATGTATCACTATGCCAAAAAAAATTTTAAACCCACACCTTGCGTGAATCTATCAATTATCTCTTTCTTAATATCTCAATACTTAGTTATTTCTGTGATTTACCAATTACATCTTTCCTTAAAAGTATCACCAATGAAATCACACAAAGGAATCAAAATCCTTTGACTAACTCAAGTCACCCTTGATGAATGAATTAATATAAATAGTAGCAGATAATTGAATATAAGATACTTAAGATAATTATGGATACTTTAATCATACATCAAAATGAATATGATTGCAAATTATACAATGATATTATGCACCACAATAGATGAATTTTATATTACTAAAAATGAAGTTCTTTACAGATTACCAATTTTTTTTTCCTATACTCTTCCAAAAGTATCTTTTTTTTTAATGTCCCCTTTTGAAACAAAAAACACTTCCTTATATAAGGAAGAGACATCTAATTTGAAACTTCATGTCTTTTGATGACAGAACAAAACTTAACTACATGACTTAATTAGCCTTACGAGTCTTTTAATATTTTAATAAAAATAAGTTAACAACTCCCAAGTGCTCAATGTAATCTTGTTCCTTGTAAGTTTCAATGTTGGAAACAAAGTACCTCATGATGTATTCCTTCCTATACAATAGGTTCATAATTGTTGGTGTAATTATTTATTCATATAGGATATAATTACACCTTACTTAAGTTGACTTAGGTAGATGCATAACATTGTAGTTTGCATATGAGACACTTAGGGATGTGCATACATTGGGAGTGTGTATGTAGGATAAATTCCACCTTTTATGGTGTGATATTGTTGTTACTTTATGATATCCATTTATTGTGAGATGATAATTCCACCTTTGGTGGGTGATCCACCTCATGTGGAATATTTAATTATTTCTCCTACCTACCCCTACCTACCCTTGCATATCATTAAGCCACATGTCATCTTTGTGTTCTCTCTTGTCTCTTAGCCTTGTCTTTATAAACAGACTAATCTACATTGTATGTAATTTTTATGATCTTTTTTTAATATATTGAGAATACTATTTTATTCTCTATCTCTCTTGTTATTGTGCTATCTTTTGGTCTCTTTGATCTTTGTTGCTTCAAACATAATCTCACATGGTATTAGAGCAGTTGGAGTGCCATTTCATATCCATTGGAGAGATTTTATTGCGTCTTTAAAGGAGGTCAAGAGGAATATTTGAGGAGCAGAATCTTAAAGAGGCATTCTAGACCAGATCCAACCTCACCATTACATTCAGGAGGCCGTTTCTATAAATTTTGAGTATAAATTCGGCCATTTTTGGAGAAAGTTGATTTTGGGGCTTAGGAAAAATTTTGCCCAATTTGGGCGGTACTTTACGATTTTGTAAAAAAATTTTAAAAAATAAATTTTTTATTTTTCTGTGAAAAAAGTTTTTAAAATATCATATTATTATTTTTTGCATTTTTAAAATATTATTATAAAAAGTTTTTCTTTATTTAAAAAATAAATAAAAATTATTTGTTTTATGGGGAGGATTATTCCCCCCGGCATCGTACTGCACATTAATTTCTACAAGGTGTACTTCAACCTGCGACCACCTTTTCCACTGCTCTTCATAGTTTGCAGAGCTTGTACCGCCCTTTACTCCCGCCCGTCGGCTACCTTCTCCTTTCAGCATCTGCTGCAAACTTCTGGCTACGAGTTTCTCGACCTGTGCATAACCCACGCTACCTCCCGACTCTTGGCTTTTGTTTCCCGGTGGACCACTTTCGACTTTTGTAGTGCCCTTAAGCTTGTGCTCCTCCTCCTATTGCGCCAACCTGTGCTCCCAACCATGTTTGCACTGCGACCTTGCCTGACCTCGACAACTTAGCCGAGCCTTTGCCACACAACAAATTTTGACACGCCCATGCGATGACTTTTTACTTTCACAAGAGGACACGTGGCAAAATCTGATTACCCCTAAAGTGCACAGTCATCATATCCATACGCCCCATCAACACACACAAGGACACTCAGTCAACATTGTTCATACAGATACACAGGTTGGCCACATCATCACCATATGCACAGTTACCAGTCCACATAAGATTTCCATACTAGCACATGGCGACCAACTCAACATTTTCCGTACATCCACGTAACCTTCTATATAAACATTTTAGCTGCCTAGTCAACTGCCACATCATCCTTTCTGTACCATACAAATGTTACGCAAGCAGGATGGTGATGTTTTGGCGACAACCATACGATTGTAAAATTTAACCCACTACTTTGCTGACGTCATCATTTTTTTTGAAATTTTTTGACCCCCTCTCCAATTGGCTTTTGAGTTTTGTAGTCAAACTTCGGAGGGCCATAATTTGCTCAAGTTTTCTCCTTTTTGGGTGTAATAATTTTTTTATTTGGGCAAATTTTTCTTGCTCTTCGTAGTGATGGTGTTATTTTCTGATTTTGGTGGACAAATTTTTTAGAAAATTCAGTTTTGGGTGAGTATACCTATCCAATCCTCATTTCTTCAACTTCCAAGGCTCCATTCAGGCTCATACAAACTCCTTTTCAGGTGCCTTTTTTTTGAAAGTGCATAATTTTTTGTCTACTTTCATAATATGCCATCCTTTTGTAGTGATTTTGAGTGGATATTGTACTTTCAACATCTAGTCATTTTTTGGCCTATTTGGTACTTGTAATTGCTTGGAGATCATTTATATTTTTTATTTCAGTCTATAAGAGCCTAATTGTGGTATTTTTAAAAAACAATAAGAATTTGACTTAGCCATTGATTGCAAGTGGTTCATTGTATACACACTACACATAAAGTGCCAAAATTATCTTTTTTGGGGGGGTTTCTTGATTGAGTGAATTTGGAGGGGTCTCTCTTGTTCTCTTGTAATTTGATCTTGTGCTCTTTTGTTTCATCATGGGTTCACCTAAGTTTCCTTTGTTAACTACACATAACTATGCTTCTTGGAAAATTGATGCTTGGAGCAAGTTAATGGAAAAAGGTTTAATACAATATATTGATGGAACAATAACAACACCTGCAGATCCTAAAGCTGATCCTAATGCTCAAGTAGATTGGCTTGTTAAAAAATCTATGGCTATTGGTACTTTAAGGAAATATTGTTCAAAAGATCTCATCTTCCATATTGAAAAATGTACAATAGTCAAAGTCGCTTGTGAAAAATTTGCTACTTTGTATGGAAAAGATGATAAGGTTAAGGGGTACCTGCTTGATAGTGAAATCTCTAGCCTTGATCCCAAGAATTTTGATTCCATTGAGGGTTATGTAACCAAAGCTAATGAGCTTCAAGCAAAACTTATGGATTGTGGTATAAACAAGGATGATAATCAATTGGTTTTCAGTTTGGTGCACAAGCTTCCATTGGAATATGCATCCTTTGTCTCTAGCTTCCATACTCAAAGATTGACAAGCAGTTCATACCAGACACCATGTTCTGCTACATTGATAGAATTGTTGATTCTTGAGTAGGATAAGTTGAGGCAAATGGGGATTCTCAAGTCTTCAAAGTCCATGGCTTTCATGGCTAATCAAGGGAGTCAAGGAAAGGGCTCTAATAAGAAACATAAGCACTCTAAGCCAAAGCCACAACAAGAGAAAAAACAACCACCCTCTACACAACAAAGTGATTCTACATCCTCATCCTCATCAAAGGGGAAATCATCCAAGGAGAAGTATTTTTGTACATATTGCAAGAAGTTGGGACATGAAGAACACTTTTGTTACAAGAAGGATATTGATGAGTTGAAGCATCTTCTTGAGAAGAACAAAATCAATTTACCTTGTAGAATGTTTACTTCAACTTCTCCTTAATCCTCCAAAGAGAAGGAAATTGATAAGGGAAAGCATAAAACTTCTTGAACACATAAAAGACAAGCTTTATGTGCTACTACAAGTGATGATCCAAGGAGATGGATTCTATATTCAGGGGCTTCTCATCATATGGCATCTTCATAGTCTATGTTCTCTTCATTTGAGCATTGCCACATGCCACCGATTTTGATGGGAAATCATACTTACATGAATGTGATTGGGAAAGGATCTATTTCCATTGGGGATAACTCCTTTAATGATGTGTTGTGTGTAACTTATTTGATAAATAATCTTCTTTCCATCTATCAGATCACTCATGGGGCAACAAGGAGAACCGTGGAGTTCACACTTGATTCAGTTATCATTAGAGACTTGGAAAGTAGAGCTATCTTTGCAACTGGGGTGGTGGATCATGCATCTCAGTTGTACTATTTTTCACATTTTTGTCCTTTTGATGATGTTGATTCTTCACATGATGATCACACTTGTTTTGATTCAGATATTGAGGAGAATTTTATTTAATTGAACTTGGGGATTCTCACATGTGACCCCGTTCCTGAGACTAAAATTTCATCTTCTCCTCTTGATATCACAATACCTATTGCATGTGATGATGCAGACAATGCTACAATTGTGCCTTCTTGTGATTCAATGCAACATGATATATCTTGTCTTCTAGCTTTAGTTCATTGGGATGCCTACTTGACGAACATTGCAGGTTTGTTTGTGGAGTTCTACATGTTGGCACTGTGTTGTCATTGATGTCAACCGGTATAAGATGACCACCAATAGATATGTATGTGCAACTCTACAATGAAGGAGTCCAGGATGTGATATCTTGGATATCACCTTGTGTTGCAAAACACCAGTAAAGGTAAGGAAGATGACCTCAATAGTCACCAATACACAAGTTAGTGTCTGACTTGTGTGATGAGATACAAAGGTGTTTGAGTGGTTGTTTGTGATGAAGAGGCAGAATGTTATTTGAATCACATCAACACTGGTAGAGAAGAATGAACCGGTGTGCTATGAGGTTGCAGAACTACCAGACCCTCACTGGTTGAAGATGCAGTCATCATGAGAAGAAATAACTAAATAGTGAGTGTGTCCACATCAGATCACATGTGCCTATTTGAAGAAATGCTGCACAAACAAGGAACTCACATGAGCATATGACAAGGTGTTACTCCACCAAGTAACTAGGGATTATCTCCTATATGCATTGAGGCATTATAGTTTGGTGAGATAAGAGTGAAGAGGTAAAAGAAAGGACTTGAAGGATCACACTAGATCCACTGGTGAATTGAGGGAATGTCTTAAGTGCATGAGATCAGGGTTATGCACTAGACCGATAGAGAAGGCATGCTGAAGAAGAGTGATATGTTTTTCATTCAGACAAACCGACTGAGCACATACAGTCAGAGGAGAATGGTTTGACCAATGAAGGAGTCTAGCAAAGGTTGATGACTAGTGTCATCAAGAGTGATAACCAGTATGTAAGCCCATTGGTAATATGAGCAAGGTGCAGATGTAGATGAGTCTCCACCTTGGGGAAATGAGAAAATGAGCTTGCTCAAAGAAATACATGTCTGATGACTGATCAAGGTGTTCCACCCATAGTTTAGCAGAATGCAGACATGATGAGGTTACCGGTATAGTGTGTGATACCGGCAGGGTTAGCAGACCGACAAGAAAGAGGAACCAGTTGAGTGGCTGGTCGATGATCCCATTTCGACCAACATGAAGTGCCAAGATGATAGTTAGTTGATATGGATGCCAAATGGAGTCAACATGGCAAACCTACATTTGGATAAAGATGGAATGTACATCAACCGAGTTGTTGCAGGGTTGGTTGACTTTAATGAAAGGTCACACAAATCACAGGACATGTTGTAGAGCGATTGCAGGGATTTGAGGCTCGAGGTCTGGAAGACGACTACGAGTTAGCCAAGAGTGATTGAGAAGATTGAGGTGATAGAGGAAACAAAATGACAGTTCTTTCATGATTGACCAAGGGATCAACTATTAGGGTAAAAAGAAAGTCGCCAGAGATGGAAGGCATGATCTAGGAGATGTGAATATGGCAAAGTTGTGCAATCGGATGTCAGAAAGATTAGATCGTGCAAGATCTAATTGGATTTGGTTTTCCTTGAGGATGGTGAGGAAACCCTAATCGCCTGGATTTTGAATTGGTTTTTGGAGGGAAAACTTGTCTATAAGTGCGGGGGCTGAAGAGAATGTTAGAAGTTGCTGAATAGTAGAATATGGTGTGATTGCGAAGTTGAAGACTTCTGGAAGGAAGAGAAAATCAGCCAAATGCTCAACGAGCATCTGTGAAGAGAGTGGGAGTGAGAGAGAACCTAGTTGAAGCATTCAACCAGTTGGAGAGAAGAACCGGTAGTGTTCATACCGACAGTGCAGAAGTGAAGGAGGTTGTAGAGAAGATAAACAGAGAACTGATAGAGAGTAGAATTGGTGAAAAGCAGAGCAGTTAGGAGGAGATTCAGTGAGAGAAGTATAGAAGAGAGATAAACTGGTAAGAATTACCAGCAGAGAAGCAGCAGGTGAAGAGCAACAAAGAAGTGAGTCGGTGAAGCAGAGAAGGTATCTCACCGAAAGAGTAAGATATATATAATAGTTGCAAGATTTACTTGTAACAAGATAACCACTTATGTATTTGATGTTTACATTGTGAAAACTAAGTTGTAGCTCGGTGCAGGGGTTGTAGCTCCTTGGGTTGGTGCCCTAAAGTTACGGGTTGGTGCTCCTTGGGTTGGTGCCCTAAACTATGTAACTATGTTTTATTGTGAGGTTGGATTGGAGCAGTAGACTCCAGCGACATTGCTCACTGAGGTTTTTCTCATCTTGGGTTTTCCTCGTATATGCTAGTGTTATGTGATATTCCCTTGTGAGTGTGTTTGCATTTAAGTTAGTCTCCTCGCTAACTGGTAAGTCTGCATTAAGTTAAATCTATCAACCGGTATGCTCACAAAGAACTACAAAAGAAAAGAGATTTGATAACCACTTATTCACCCCCTCCCCCTCTCAGTGGTGCATTGTGTCTAACAATTGGTATCAGAGTATAGGTTCCCAGTTAGAAGAGTGTTCTCCAACTTGGGTAGATTTCAGCCTAAGGACACAATGGTTTCTGTATTATCAATCTTCACTCCTATATTTGATGGTTCAAATTTTTCTGTTTGGAGTTGCAAAATGGAAGTTTTCCTATCCTCCTTAGGGTTTGATGTATGGATGTCAGTAGTTGATGGTCTCCCTAGAAAGGTCAATCTTCCTACTAGATTTGTAGAAGAAAGAAGAAACCAGTGCAATGAAGAAGTCATGAAGGCTATTTTTAGTGGAGTCACCGGTGATGTCTCTTCACGGGTGGACAGGTGTAAAACATGAAAGAGCTTATGGGAAAGATTGAAGAAGCTCTATGGAAATGAACCCTCAATTGTAGAACCAGAAATTGAAGCAAATGTGAGAAATACCTCTCATATTTATCTAGATGATGAACATAGATCTGCTCTCAGCCGTAGTAGTGATGAAGAAGGAGCTCAACTCTTCATGGCCCAAGAATCTAAAAGTGGATAGGAAAATAGTTCCCCTAAACAAAATATGTTGAGAAGTGATGATGATGAAGAAGAAGACATGGTAGATATATCTTGCCATCAAGATCCTTCTGATGATGAAGAAGCAGCAAAAGTTGACCTTGAAGGAGAGCTTGCAAATACACTTGAAGAACTCAATAGAGTTAAAAGGGAATACAAGCTATTCAAGAATGCTGCTATTGGGGAGCAAAGCCGGTTAGTCAAATGCCTTGAAGAGTCTGAGAAATGCATCTCAGAGTTGAAGACTCAGGTAGAAGACACCAAGAAATGTCGGTGTAAAGATCTAGCCTCTCAGCTAGAGATAAAAGACAAAAAACTTCAATGGTTGCTTGAAGAAAACAAAGACTAGACCTCTCCAGTTAGATATGTTCGTCTAAAGAAGGTTGACCTAACCACAACTAGTGTGGACTTTGTTGTTCACCAAAAGTGATAACCCAAGACACCTATAAATCTATCTATGAGATAGCCAATCTCAATCAATGAAACACCTCAGGGCTTGGACAACATAACATAGGATCCTAATGATCCTCCTGCACTTCAGGTTCTGCTAGACCTAGGGAGGGACACCCTTTTGATGCATTGAGTACAACAATCACAAACATAAGACTGCATCAACAATGAGCAAACAAACCATTCCACAAGCTCACCAAATTAGGTAACATGTACAGATGGGCTGGATCTTATACAAATAATAGGTGGAATAGAGCTTTGGAAGGATAGAACATTAACCCCTAAACATAAAGGGAAATAGATTTATCTTTTAAATTGTTTGATCTGAAAAACATCCCCAAACTTGCAAGACTAGTGCCTTATCCAAGGGCAACAGAGTCACTCATTAAACTATAAATGAAAGCTCATACTGCAAATCCATCTTCATTACTAAATATTCATGCATTTAATGCCTTGCATAAATGCATTACTTAGCTCATTCACAGAAAATATCAAATCCATAAACTATATTCCATTATTCATGATTTATTACAGAATTTAAATTCTTCCTTGAAGAATCCCTGCAAACAATCACAATTACCTCCTTGAGATAACAAATCTCAGCCTCCTTGAGGATCAGATTTGAATATAATGAAAATACAAATCCAGAGACAACTTCTGTGTGAATTTGTGCATGCCTTACATACACAAGAACCTGCAACTAAGAACACCTATATAGCAAAGAATTGAACTCCATTACTGAAAGGATAGCCCTGCTCTGTACAATCTGGAAGAATACTCAGAATTGGAAGCCATGAAAAAATGGAGCCATTCTCCAAATTTCTGGAACCCTTCAACTGAGAAGAATTGGGAATTAAAAGAGGAGGGAAGAAAATCAAATCTGCAACTGAAATTATCAAATATCTTCTCTCTAACTGAATTTTACTCCCAGCCAAAATGCTTCCAAAATATCCCACATTTGTCAAAATTAACCCCATAATCGGATTCCTCACTCCGAGAGCTTTCCGAAAACATATAACACTTTATATTTTGGCCAAAATTTAGACCCTGGGCGAATTAATTCCCCAATGTGCTCAATCATTTAAATTTTTCGAAATTTAATATAGTTTAGACTATATCATTTACTCATTTTAATTTTGATTTTTGCCGACGCTTTTGCCACGTGGTGAGATCTGATTGGCTGATGGGGTCCACTAGGTGCCACCTAGGATGACACCTCATCACTGCCACATGTTCACTTGCTCATCTATTACTTGGCCGTCACGTGTACACCACCTCAGTGCCACGTCATCGCCACCTAGGCACCACCTCTGCACCACCTCACCGGGACCCACCCGCTGGACCGCTGACTGTACCCGCCACCTGTGCGCCACCTGGATTTTGCAACTTCGCAGGGTCTAATGTTCGTGCATCTTCAATCTACGAAACTACGCGGGCCGTCGATCTCCATCTAACATGCTCGACATTTACCCTTTTCGCAACTTCGCAGGGCTTAACTTTCGTGCATCTCACCTTCGTGAAACCGCACACACCGTTGATCCATCTTGAACCTGCTCACTCGTTAACCTGGCCTTTCTCTGCAAAATTCCGCTTGTCTGCCTCAGGAAGTGTGCCTGCGTGGGGTCCACCTATCACCACCCAGTCACCTCCTCTGTCACCTCAGGATCTGTACTCACATGTGGGCCCACCTTGGGCGCCCATAGGCACCATCCGTCAAAAGCCTTCATGGCTTAGACATATTACTAGAGTAAGGATTTGCTTATAAACATTAAAATATCCCACTTCCCAGCGAATGTGGGATAATTCATTTTTGCCTGTAGCTTCAATTTTAAGCTTTCCCTGAGTGCTTTCATGGTGATTTTTTTATTTGCCTGGCATTCAATGGTCTTTCTTCTCAACCACGTCATACTGGGATATATTATCAACTCACGACACTTAGAGGATGCTGGAGTTCGTGGCACTTGGAAGATGCTGGAGTTTGTTCTTTGAATGCCCATGCCATCACACTGCAGCAAATCCATGCCATACCAAAGGGAGAAAAGGGAGACATAAAACCTACTATTACACTGATCAGAATTTCAAGAAGCCTATTCCAATGCCAATGCCATCTGTTCAATGCATAGGAGAGGAAATATTGGTTTGCCCTTGCTAGAAAGCTTCAACCCTGTCTTGGTTGCTTCATTTGGGAGGGCACATGAGGAGAAAGAGGAAATTGCAAAAGTCAATTATTTGAAAACCTTTAAAAAAACCTCCTCCCCAATCCATGTGAAGGATCTGGAACTATAGCCCCCTTCTTTGCTTCCTCATCTCCACGTGAGATTTCACACATTCAGCTCCATTACCACGCGGGGAAAGGGAGAATACTGTTTTACATTTGAACTTTGTTTTAGAAACTTTGTCTTCTAATTACCATGCAGGGAGAGAAGATACTAGAAATCTCAATGAATTTGCTTGAATGTCTTTATTATTTGCCTCCTTACCATGCCACGTAGAAGCCTGGGGTGTCCAATGGTGTTTGCATTTGTTACAATAAACTTTAACGCTGCCACCAAATTCAGCTCCATGTCACGCACCTTCTTCCAACTATCACGTGAGACTTGGAGGTCTTTTCTAGCATGCCACGTCTGAGATTATTTTCTATTTAACCAGCCACATGCCATGCAGTGGAAGGGGAGAATACTCCTGCACATTGAATTTGAAGGTTTTGGCAGCTGCTAAGACCATGTGAGGGGGGCGATTTGAAACCAAAATTGCTCATTGCATTTAATTGAAGTTTAAAATTTCTGCCTCTACCAGCCATCACGTGGGAGAGCTATGATAAAGAAATGCTTAGTGTTTAATAAGAGCCCCAAATAGCCACACAGAGGGGTTAGGAATTTCATTTTTGGAGGATGCAACAGTAGAAAATGTGGAGTTTGAAGTACACCCACCAATGTGCATTTTAATGGAAATCTTCATATAAATACTCTCCTCAATCTAGCACACTCAAATTTGATCCATAATATAGGAGAGTATTTCATGCTTGCACTTGCACTGTGCTTCAATAAGCTTTGGTTCTGAAACGTTTCTCTAATTTCCTTCAAACCTCTCCGATAGAGATTTTGCATACTTGTATATATCTGTCCCTGGGAGATTGCATGTCATTACATTCGCTGAAAGAAGTCGAAGCATTTAAAAAATGATGTTGGTGATGCGAAGACCAAGGCATGGGAAAATGCATTGCCATGAAACAAGAACAGTTCGCCACAAAAAAAATAATGCATAAGCATGAGCCAGGTCGGGCCCCAAAGTGGGTCCGACTAAAATTTTTTTTGTTTTCAAGAAACTAGCCTCTGGAATATCTCACAGACATCAAACATGCCTCTGGAAATGATCGACATCATTTTCGGATCATTAAACTGAGTTTCGCGACTTTCAGGCAATTACACCACATTTTCGCATTTAATCGCGAAGACGTAATTTTCAAACCTGTCAAAACACCTTTCCGGAGCTCGCCATCTGACAGGAGTGTACTCTAATATACAAGGATGACTTCTACCAAACAGTTTCTCAAGATGAGTCCTGAGTGAAGAGATATTAATTTTTGAAATTGCCCAACTGGCTTTGTCGACACTGCGGACCTGATGAAGTCAATGTCCTGGCAACACATGACGCCTTTCTCAAAAATATCAAACGACCTCCGTGGGTCCTCAAATTCGGAACATAGGTACCTTAAAGTACATATTAAAACTTGGAAATCTCAGTTCAATCACCAGACTGACAGGATACAAACGACATGCTCACAAAAATAGCTACATTAACTGATATATCACTGAAAGTACGGATAACTGCATTTGATGGCAAAATGAGCTCTTTTGAAAACCGATCAAATGGATTGGTAGAGCCTTGAAATTTGAAACGTAGCTCATCATTTATATCAGCATTAACCCGGAGTAAACATTCTGGCACGACGCTTACTGAGGCAACCTTTACACATGCGAAACAGGGCTTCGACCGGCTGTCGAAATAGGGACTTGTCAAATCACACAAACTGCAAATTGATTTGGCTTCAAAAACTAAGCAAATGGATTCGTCAAGACTTGAAATTTTGTAGACTGACTCACATTTATGCATAGAATTGAATCCAATTTGAAATTCTCCATGATGATCAACAGGGAAAAAGATGTAATCGCTCAAAGTGGGCTACTCAATAAAATCTGCATTTGTGCCTAAAATGCACTTCCAGCTCACCCCTCAAAATGGGTACCCGATAAACTTCTCCAAACTGAATTCTGAAAGTTGCACATCATTGAATAGGACAAATGAAAGGTGTAGGACATGAATCCCGAGCCTTACCCTCTGAAAATCAACTGGCTCCATTTTACCCCCTTGCTAACTAAGCCATTCAAACTGACTCATTTAGGTACTTTTCTGACATGCAGAGCAAAATTTTGAAATGGGCCTATAAACTTGACTTCAATTTTAATTAGTCCCAATAGACTTGTAGACAAAAGTGAAGATCAATGCTGCAAGAAGGAATCTCCATATAGATCCTAGAGGTAAGGGGAAGTGTTACTACTTATCAAGTTGCCATTAGTTTTATGTTCAAAGTTATTCTATATACTCTAGTTGGTTACTACTACCGAAATATTCAGTCGGTATGCACAGTCCAGTCGGTTATAGAAGAAAGTAGTCTCAGAGCGTAGTATACACCGAGTTGTCTACCGAGTATCATTCCATGTCTACCGAGTAGCAAAGATGACACACCGAGTTGATATACACTGAGTGAAATGTGTTACCAGATTCATTGAACCTGGACATACATATGAAAACGTGTTACAAGATCGAGGCACATAGAACCGTTATCACATTGGAAATTGCACTTAAAGATTGTGTATGATTTTGAGGTCATCTAACCAATGAAATATTTTGCATGGTTATTCATTCGATAAAATATATTTGTAAGATCGAAGCAATGAATGGATCACTGACATAAGAGATCTATTTATACAACATGGATTAAGATCAGATATATACATGTAGCATGATAGAAAGGAAGATATAGAAATATATGAAGCAAGACATGTGAAAGCACTAAGTGTTATGATTGTTACAGAGACACAGAGGTCACCGAGAAGGATTTCAGAGAACAGTCAAAGAACAGAGTAAACAGAAGGATTTACTGAGTTACTACATGGGTTACTGAGGTATGCTATAAGCAAGGTAATCTTATTTTGAGCACATAGAATCTGCTATAACATTCCAGATGTAAAGTTGCAGATATTTGTAATGATTTTATTGTAATATTTTGAAGTTGTAAGAGAAAACCTTTAATAGGGTAAAAGACTCTAATCAAGTCTATAAATTGTAAAGCTTCTAACCAGGTGCAACATTTAGATTAAGTGTTGTAAAATCCTTTAGCAAGGTAGATCTAACAGATCTTGATACTCCTAACAGGGTAAGCTATCAGAAATAGCTAAACATGTAGCTCTAACCAAGCAATCTTTATTATTGCAGTAGTGAAGTTGTGGGTGCCATCCCCACCGCATTTTTTCTCTCTAACCAAGAGTTTCTACGTAACCAAAATATATGTGTTATGGAGTGAATCATGTATGATTGTTATCTATTTGTTTTAGCTTTATATTATGTTACTGCACTATTCGGTTTATGCATAACAGTAAAGTTATTATTGAAGAAATGTTTTGAAGTACTGATTCACCCCTCCCCTCTCAGTACATTAGCTTTCCATATAGGGCCTAACAATTGGTATCAGAGCTTCAATCTTGGAAAGGGGTTTAACTGCCTAAAGAGAAAGATCTTATCAATGGAAGGCTATAAACAATCTCAGAGGATTGTGTATCTGCAAGAAGAGCTGGATCATGCTAATCAAGTGATTGCAGATATGCAAAGGCAAATGCAAAAATCTCTGAAAGTGAGAAGAAGATTATCTGGTGATTTGCAGGACTCTCAAGAGTTAGTGGAACAAATTGAGACATCATCTGAAAATAGTATATTTGAAGAGATTGAAGAAATGATTGGAGTATTGAAAGAAAAGAACAAAGCACTGGCTGATCAACTAAAAGCAATGAAAAGAGAACATGAACATTTCAGCACACAGATGACTGAAAATCTTGATGCATTGAGGACAACTGAGGATAAAGTAAGAGATCTAGAAAGAGAGAAACAACATCTTGAAGTCTTAGTATCTAATAAGAATGATGAAATCACAAGGATGACTGGAATTCAACAAAACCTGTCAGATCAACTAGGTTATGCACATCATGAAGCAAATCTGAAAGATGGTGAGAATCAAGCATTGAAACTTGAAGTATCAAGGTTGACCAATGAACTTGAAACAAAGAAGAAATCCAAAGAAACACTGAAGAAGAGTCATGAAGCATCAAAGATGTTGGATGAGCAACTGAATACAAGAAGACCCAACAAAGATGCAGGACTCGGTTACAAAGGAAAAGACTCTATCGAGAAGGGAATTCATACCGCCAAGAGAGGAGAATCATCAAAGCAAGCTATAATCAAGAATAACATCAAAAGAAAGAAGCCTATTTGCAACTACTATGGAAATCAAGGTCACATTGTCAACATGTGCCAAATCAGAAAAGGTAAGCAACCGAATGTCACTAAGTCCAATGGTTATTGTTACAACTGCAATAAATATGGTCACACATCTAATCAATAAAAGACAAAGTCTGTTAACAATTATCAGAAGGAAAAATTCAAAGGGTTTTGTAAAAACTGCAATAGATATGGACATAGTACCAAGAAGTGTTGGTTTAAACAAAAGAACTACATGTGGTCTGCACACCGAGCAAATGCTAGAGGTTACCGAACTCACACAAATCCTTACTGATAGTATTCTATAGTACCATGTGATTACAATACAAGGATATGGTGCGAATGTTGTGGAAGATATGGACATATAAGTGCCAACTTCTTTATAAGGTTTGGGATGAACAACCGAAGATCATGGAGAAATCCTGGTATGGCATGTTTTCATTGTCACAAAGTTGGACACTTGGCTGGAGATTGTAGAGATCAACCTAGAAAAGACACCGAGGAAATAAAAGACAAATTAAAGATGATTTGGAAAAAGAAGGAAATTGTGTCTAATGAAGAAAGCACCCTACCTATCGAGTTAGGTTCACCTATTCCAAATTAATCGGTAAAGGTATGAAGGGACTGCATTCTCTCAAGGTTAAATCTTAAGAGTTCCTATTCTATTATGTACTTAATTCAAAATCTGCATAGTTAAAGATGTATTAGTAAATTTGAAATTCTATCAAAGTCTTTTGGAGAACTATACAGGAAACCTGTCAAGTCGGTAAATGAAGGAAGTTTGGTTACTCGGTTAAAGAGAAAAAAAAAGGAAATAAAGTTTAGTGGAACCGAGTGCATTTAATGTTTTTGACCTAACCCGCATGGAGTCCGATAAGGCATATTATGTACTTAAAGCATTTTCGCGATCATTTTTACTTACCAAGTTTTCGAGAGAGTAGAGCAAAGCGAATCTAAGGCGATCAAACCTCCTACATAGCAAATTCAAGGTATTTACATCAATCTCAATGCATTGTTAAGCTGGTTTACTGATCTTATCAAGTTATTATTATCTGCTAAGTGTGAAGCATCTGCCATTTGAAAATCCTGAAACCCTAAGGATCTTTTGTTAGTTTTTATCTAAAATCTACAAATGGCACCTAAGATCCAAGATCCCATTGTTGTCAAGAATGTTGAGAAGCCCTCACTAAAATACTCATTAACTCCCAAAGTTGCATCTGAATCAGATGACAAAATCACATTTTCACTCATCTCAGATAGAGTGTTGTTAGTCGAGGATGTGAGATTCTTCACCAAATGTCATGTTGAAGAACTCGGTCATGTTGAAATCAAAGACACCTATGATGAATTATGCACAGATGGTAAATTGAATAGCAAGTATGAGCACATTAAGATCAAGGGATTAACTAAAGCCCTAACCTATCCCCATGTGTTCAAACCCTAGTGGGTCAAGTTTGTTCTAAGAAGAGTTCACAATGATTTCATGTGGCTAGAAGAGCAACCATTTAAGATTACCAAGGAAATCATTCATCTGATTACTGGTTACCCTATTTATGATCATGCCCGAGCCCAAAAGATGATATCACAAAAGGAATTGATCAGTTTAACTGGAGTGGAATCAGATTACAGAGGACTAAAATTGAACAATGTCACAGATGAAGAACTAAAATTTGCCATTAGAGTAATAGGCTACTGTTTCTTCCAATCGGCAAGGGAAAACAATGTCCCTTGTGCAGTAGTAGACCTAGCATACAAAATTGTGAAAAAGGGAATGAAAATTGATCTTTGTGAGGTGTTGCTGAAAAACCTGTTTGAGAATCTAAACACCATCAGGAAGCCGAAGAAGAACAACTCAGCTAATACACTAAAGTTTGGATCATTACTTGTATGCATGTTTTTCTATTTTGAAAAATTCTTTCCATCAGTCGGTAAAGTTGTTTGGGAACTACATCGACCAATCACCCATCAGATTAATGAATTCATCAAGAAGTTAGGTGATAATTTTAATGATATTATGGATGATTACTTCAGTAAGTTTCAAGAGAAAATGCATAACAGGTACCAGATTCCACCCTAGCTAGTGGAGAAATACAAAAATGACATATGTTTTAAAATTGACACTGATTATTGTTATGTGAATGCTGTGGAACCAAGAACTCAATCGTTGTCACCGATGGGTTATGAGATTGATCTTGACATCACACAACAACAAATTGATGCATTTCTTACATTGCCAAGACATGCTACCGAGCTGAGGTATGGAACCTATGAAGAAGTGAAGGAAAAGGTAAAAAATGAGCATTGTAGTACCCAAAGCTACAATAAAGGCAACAAAGATGATAGAGGCATTATCAGAGAAATTCGGAGAAGACTCTTCCTCCACATCTGTCAAAGGCACTTTAGCCATTACCAAAGAGGAATCTGAAGCCCAAGAGGCAGCTATAACTTTGAGCACCGAATTACCTAAGGGAAAAGTGTTGAAAGAAAGAAATAGGACACATCAAAGGCCTCACCGACTCCACCAGCAAAGCGACCTAGCACTAGAGCATCTGCAGCTTCACCGAGTAAGAAAGAAAAGAGTGTTACTATTCCTAAGGTAACAAAAACTTACAAGAAAACAAATCAGAGACTCATTTTGGCAAAAGAGTCTAGTGACACCGAATCTGAGGATGCAAGCAAATTTTAGATTGTCAAGAGCAAGAAGGTAAATGTACATAGTGTGGAAAATTTCTATGCTAATCTGAAAGAATATGGTGGATTTGGATCATTCAAATATGTCAAGTATGAAACCAAAAATAATGATGAAAAGAGACAAATTGAAGAAGCTGTCATCTGCATACTTCTAAAATTCCGGTTAGCTCCATTGGAACTATCTAAGTCACTTCCAAATGAATTATATTTACATATTGACAATAGGTGGAAGTATGTAATGGACTCGGAGAAATAGATTAGAGAAAGAAGTCTGGTACATCTCTTTCCCGACATGTCAGTAGCTGAAATAAAAGAACATTTAAAAACCTACAACTCAAAATTTCTCGTCAAACAAAGAGCCTTGAAACTAATGAATGGGCTGTATATTGAAGTAGAAAATGAGACAAAAGTAAAGTGGCAGGAAATCTTTAAAATCAAGGATGCTGGTGAGCAAGCTGAAGTTGAAATTGTTGATGTCATCGAGCAAGATCCTGATGTTCCCAAGCAAGACCCTACTGACACCATTCAAATAGATGAAGATATCATGGATACAGAGGCATCGAAATAGGAAATGATAGAAGGCAATGCATATGCAAAACTTGTATCCAGTGAATCAGTCTTGGAACAAGTTCAACCTTATCCACTGGTCAATCAACTTGTCTCAACTGAAACTCATCAGGATATGGATCAAGGCACTGAAGGTCACAAGTCTACAGTAGGAGAAGGTACTACTCAAGAACAGACGTCTCAAGAACCTTCTAGCACTGAAAATGTTGACATTGAGACACCGAGTATCAAGACACCAAAGGACTCTACAGAGGCTAAAGAAACTGGCCAAAGTGTTGCCTCTACCAAGCAACCTACTGAGGGTCATCAAGCCTCACAAGCCATTGTCTTAGTTCCATCGGTGAAAGGTAAAGAAAAGAAGATGAAAAAGCATAGTTTTAAAGTTGATTTGTCAAAACCAATAGTGTTGCCCAATGTAGACATATCAAAATTAAAGGGGAAAGCACTCATTGATTTCGATGAACTATGCAAAGCAAAGGCCGAACAAGAGAAGCAAACGACGATTCAAAAGAAGAATAAAGTACTTCAGAAGGTGAAAGCACTCTTAATAGATATGCTACCTAAAGCTATAGTGTCAACAAATGCAGCCATCCACATTCAACTAGATGAACTCCTAACAAAGATAGAGACATCTGGAGTAGATGCATCGGAATATTTGAGCAAGCTAAAAGACAAGGAGCTCACTGCAAAAATGATAGAAGAGGTACATAAAGCTATAGCTATTAGTAAAGTTAAACTTGTCAAATTTATTGCTAAGTTGACTCCTCAACTCAAGCACGTTCTTTATTTATTTCAGAAACTCTGTACCTTTTCTTTATTCATTAAAGACATAAAAAATAAAACAGAGGCAATTGAGAAAGAGATCACCGATCTCTCAAATAAGTTGACCACGAAGCCAAATTCAGTTCAGAATTTCTATACAAAGCTACAACAGCTCATGGTTCAACAATTGGACCTTAGAAATGAAGAACACAAGATCAAGATGGACATAATGACACTTCAGACATTATTCCTTCCTCATCTTTCGTTCGTCCAAGAACAGATCAACCGAGCCACATACTTGTCTACTACACCAGAGGGAAGCACTCTAGATGGCTTAATATCATTATTGGCTGATATTCAAGCACAGAATTCTTTAATGGACAGTGTAAAGGATGCCCTCTCTATTGCTCTCACCGAAGCATGGACCAAGTACAAATCCATTTTTGACCTGTTGCCACCACCGAATGGTAACTAAATTTTGATGTTTGTCAAAAAGGGGGAGTGATACAGTATTGGGGGAGTTATATAGTATTCAAAGTATCAAACAAAAGGAGTGTAGTATACAGGGGGAGTATACTGAGCAGAGTGAGCAGAGTATCCAAGTGCAGTGAACTGAGCAGTGAACAGAATAGTAAGCAAAGAACACGCACAACACACAGAACATTGATCACCGAGCATGCAAAATCAGAAGTTTTGTACAGTATATCAATAAGGGGAGTATATCTGGATTTACTATTTCATTGACTATTGTATATACTGTTAGTATAGTCAAATTTTGCAAGTATATAGATTATTGAGTTATAACTTTGAAAATAGTTTTTGTCAAACATCTCAACTAATGTCAAAAGGGGAGATTGTTACTACTTATCAAGTTTCCATTAGTTTTATGTTCAATGTTATTCTATATACTCTAGTCAGTTACTACTACCGAAATATTCAGTCGGTATGCACAGTCCAGTCGGTTATAGAAGAAAGTAGTCTCAGAGCATAGTATACACCGAGGTGTCTACCGAGTATCTTTCCATGTCTACCAAGCAGCAAAGATGACACACCGAGTTGATATACACCGAGTGAAACATGTTACCAGATTCATTGAACCTGGACATACATATGAAAACGTGTTACAAGATCGAGGCACATAGAACTGTTATCACATTGGAAATTGCACTTAAAGATTGTGTATGATTTTGAGGTCATCTAACCAATGAAATATTTTGCATGGTTAGTCATTCAATAAAATATATTTGTAAGATCGAAGCAATGAATGGATCACCAACATAAGAGATCTATTTATACAACATGGATTAAGATCAGATATATACATGTAGCATGACAGAAAGGAAGATATAGAAAAATATGAAGCAAGACATGTGAAAGCACTAAGTGTTATGATTGTTACAGAGACACAAAGGTCACCAAGAAGGATTTCAGAGAACAGTCAAAGAACAGAGTAAATGGAAGGGTTTATCGAGTTACTATATGGGTTACCGAGGTATGCTATAAGCAAGGTAATCTTATTCTGAGCACATAGAGTCTACTATAACATTCCAGATGTAAAGTTGCAGATATTTGTAATGATTTTTTTGTAATGTTTTGAAGTTGTAAGAGAAAACCTTTAACAGGGTAAAAGACTCTAATCAAGTCTATAAATTGTAAAGCCTCTAACCAGGTGCAACATTTAGATTAAGTGTTGTAAAATCCTTTAGCAAGGTAGATCTAATAGATCTTGATACTCCTAACAGGGTAAGCTATCAAAAATAGCTAAACATGTAGCTCTAACCGAGCAATCTTTATTATTGCAGTAGTGAAGTTGTGGGTGCCATCCCCACCACAGTTTTTCTCTCTAACCAAGAGTTTCTGTGTAACCAAAATATATGTGTTATGGAGTGAATCATGTATGATTGTTATCTATTTGTTTTAGCTTTATATTATGTTACAACACTATTCGGTTTATGCATAACAGTAAAGTTATTATTGAAGAAATGTTTTGAAGTACTGATTCACCCCTCCCCTCTTAGTACATTAGCTTTCCATTTCGGGCCTTGACTTGACCACAACTTGTGTGGACTTGTAGAAAAAAGTGAAGATCAATGCTGCAAGAAGGAATCTCCATATAGATCCTAGAGGTAAGGGGAAGATGGAAGAAGAAAACTCCACTAGAAGCAGGAAGATGAGGAAGCAACAAAGGAGACCCTGCTTTGGTAGACGACAAAAAATGCTACCACCCACAAGGGGAAGCAAGTGTGGGAGAAGAAGAAGAGATCAGATGAGAGAGGTGCTCAAAATGGACAACCAAGGATCCATTCCCAAAAAGGAAAAGATGGGGATGAAAAACCGGCAAGATCTGCTCATGCATGGCAAAGTAAATATGTAAGTCATATGCCATCATTTACTGGTTACTTCTTTACATGTAATTATTATGGCCATAAGGTAAGGGAATGTAGAAAGAGATCTA
Source organism: Cryptomeria japonica (assembly GCF_030272615.1). NCBI lineage: Eukaryota > Viridiplantae > Streptophyta > Pinopsida > Cupressales > Cupressaceae > Cryptomeria > Cryptomeria japonica. The sequence continues at coordinate 529,529,922 of NC_081407.1, forward strand.
GAAAGAATAATGTAGGATCTCATAGAAATCATGCTTATGGGAAGGATGTATCCAGAAGTAGATACATGCATGTTCCTTCTCCCAGTTATGCAAAAATTGTTTGTCATAACTACAATGGATCTGGCCATAGAGAGTTTGAATGTAGGAAGAGGAACCTACAGTTACATGGAGATCGGGAAAATGGTCATGCTCTGCAGATAACTGAAGATAGAGCATATGGAAGGTAGAGATCTGCATAGAACCAAAGGAGAAATGTCCCTATAGGAGTTAGAGGTCCACCAGTTTCGGTTTCTAGTCAAAGAAACATGACCAGAAGAAGATGGTCAAACCAGTATGTCAAGAGATTTCCCAATCATAATGTTGGGATGAATGTTGTGTGCTATTGTAGCACTATTCCCAACTGTATTGAAGAATCAGGAAATGGAAGGACCCATCAATAGAAAAAGGAAAGATTTGCTCCTGAGTCTGGAAATAGGAAGAAGGATGAGACCAAGCAGGTATGGAGGAGGAAGACCGTGGACCGACACTATGCACTCAGCGCACAAGTGATGTCTCCTAAGGCCTAAAGGAGGTGCAGGATCTTAGGGGGAGTAACACATTGAATTTATCTTCCACCCCCCAGTGAAGGAGGCAACATGAAAGAACATGATGTTGCTAGTATGAAGGATGAGAATGTAAAGATAGGTGTGTGTAGATGTTGTCTTGACTACACACCTATAGATAAGTGATACATCACCACTAAATGTTTCAAAGGGTGAAGGTTAACAATTGGCATAAGATGTTAACCAGTATGTGCAGGATGTTACCAACATGCATGCGAATAGGTACTTGCAGGTTATGTAAGACAATGAGGTTGGAGAGCATTACATTAGCCCCGATAGCATGGAGTAAAATTATGTCTCATGAGGTGTTGATGAGGACCTGAAGGACATATGTTGGCCCTAGTTGTTGATCATGCAGGCTTGCATGTTTTTGGGATAATCAGTTTGTCTCTTGGCATGATGATGTCATTGTATGGCATTGGGAAAAGTTAGAATCATGTCATAAACTAGTTTGGATACAATGGAGTTGAAGGATCATCAGATGATCATATATGTACAGTTAAACTAGTTTATGGAGAAGATTGGAGTTCTGGTACTATACCTGATTGGAGATAAAGAACCTGAGATGTATGACTCAGGGGGAGTTCAAGTGCTCATGATGAAGAGCTGGCTTGCTTGAACTTGCAAGGATACTGACTACCCAAGCTATAGGAAATGGAAACTGCAGAGGTATTGCAGGATGATTGGCAGGTGATTAGTATTCATTGACACATCAACAATTGGTATCAATCTTTCTGCAAATTGAGTTCAAATTGCATCGGATGTGCATGCTCAATTATTATCAGTTGATGGTTAAGTTCCCCATCTCAAGTGCTGTGACTTGAGAAGATGTAACAGCTGGTGACAAGATAGCAAGTAGTATCAAAGAAAGTGTTACATCCAATGAAGACAAAGGGGGAGAAAGTATTTGGTCAGTGTTGATAAAGACAAGGAGGTATGACATCATGACTATTCCCTTTTCCATTGTTGTTAAAGGGGGAGAAGAATTCTGTAGTATGCCGGATACTACATGTGTTGACATCAATGCCAAAGGGGGAGATTGTTGGCATTATGTTGTCATTAATGTCAACCGATATAAGATGACCACTCGTAGATGAGATGTATGTGCAACTTTGCAATGAAGGAGTACAGGATGTGATATCTTGGATATCACCTTGTGTTGCAGAACACCAACAAAGGTAAGGAAGAGGACCTTAGGAGTCACCAATACACAAGTTAGTGCCTGACTTGTGTGATGAGATAGAGAGGTGTTTGAGAGGTTGTTTGTGATGAAGAAGCAGAATGTTATCTGAATCACATCAAAACTGGTAGAGAAGAATGAATTAGTGTGCTGTGAGGTTGCAAACTACTAGACCCTCACCGATTGAAGATGCAATCATCATGAGAAGCAATGACTAAATAGTGAGTGTGTCCACATCAGATCACATGTGCCTATTTGAAGAAATGTTGCACAAAGAAGAAACTCACATGAACAGATGACAAGGTGTTACTCCACCAAGTAAGTGGAGATCATCTCCTATATGCATTGAGGCATTATAGTTTGGTGAGATAAGAGTGAAGAGGTAAAAGAAAGGACTTGAAGGATCACACTAGATCCACCAGTGAATTGAGGGAATGTCTTAAGTGCATGAGATCAGGGTTATGCACTAGAATGACAGAGAAGGCATGCTGAAGAAGAGTGATACATTTTTCATTCAGACAAACCGACTGAGCACATACAGTCAGAGGAGAATGGTTTGACCGATGAAGGAGTCTAGCAAAGGTTGATGACTAGTATCATCAAGAGTGATAACCAATATGTAAGCCCACTGATAATATGAGAAAGGTGTAGATGCAGATGACTCTCCACCTTGGGGAAATGAGGAAATGAGCTTGCTCAAAGAAAGACATGTCTGACAACCGACAATGTATTCCACCCATAGTTCAGTAGAATGCAGACGTGATGAGGTTATTGGTACAGTGTGTGATACCGACAGGGTTAGCAAACCAACAGGAAAGAGGAACCAGTTAAGTGGATGGTCGGTGATCCCATTTGGACCAACATGAAGTGCCAAGCTGGCAGTTAGTCGATATGGATGCCACATGGAGTCAACGTGGCAAACCTGCATTTGGATAAAGATGGAATGCACATCAACCGGGTTGTTGCAGGGTTGGTTGACTTTAATGAAAGGTCACACAAATCATGAGACATGTTGTAGAGCGATTGTAGGGGTTTGAGGCTCGAGGTCTGGAAGACAACTAGGAGTCAGCCAAGAGTGATTGAGAAGATCGAGGCGACAAAGGAAATAAAATGATAGTTCTTTCATGATTGACCAAGGGATCAACAATTAGGGTAAAAAGAAAGTCGCCAGAGATGGAAGGTGTGATCCAGGAGATGCAAATATGGTAGAGTTGTGCAATCGGATGTTAGAAAGATCAGATCATGCAAAATTTGATTGGATTTGGTTTGCCTCGAGGATGGTGAGGAAACCCTAACCGCCTGGATTTTGAATTGGATTTTGGAGGGAAAACCAGGCTATAAGTGTGGGGGCTGAAGAGAACGTTGGAAGCTGCTGAATAGTAGAATATGGTGTGATTGCAAAGTTGAAGACTTCTGGAAGGAAGAGAAAATCAGCCAAGTGCTCAATGAGCATCTATGAAGAGAGTGGGAGTGAGAGAGAACCTGGTTGAAGCATTCAACCAGTTGGAGATAAGAACCAGTAGTGTTCATACCGGTAGTGCAGAAGTGAAGGAGGCTATAGAGAAGATAAACATAGAACCAATAGAGAGTAAAATCAGTGAAAAGTAGAGCAGTTAGGAGGAGATTCAGTGAGAGTGGTATAGAAGAGAGATAAACTGGTAAGACTTACCAGCAGAGAAGCAGAAGGTGAAGAGCAACAGAGAAGTGAGTTGGTGAAGCATAGAAGGTATCTCACCGATAGAGTAAGATATATATAATGGTTGCAAGATTCATTTGTAACAAGATAACCACTTATGTATTTGATGTTTACATTGTGAACACTGAGTTGTAGCTTGGTGTAGGGGTTGTAGCTCCTTGGGTTGGTGCCATAAAGTTAGTGGTTGGTGCTCCTTGGGTTGGTGCCCTAAACTGTGTAACTGTGTTTTATTGTGAGGTTGGATTGGAGCAGTATACTCCAGCAACATCACTCACCGAGGTTTTTCCCATCTTGGGTTTTCCTCGTATATGCTGGTGTTATGTGATATTCCCTTGTGAGTGTGTTTGCATTTAAGTTAGTCTCCTCCCTAACTGGTAAGTCTGCATTAAGTGAAATATATCAACCGGTATGCTCACAAAGAACTACAAAAGAAAAGAGATTTAAGAACCACGGAATCAGCCCCTCCCCCTCTCAGTGGTGCATTGTGTCTAACACTACATTGGAGATTTGGGAGACATCATTGATGACATTCATCTTCTCTTTGATGAAGATGATCCTTCTTCGATTGTTGCGAGGGAACACTCTGACCCTCATATTCATTTTCTACATGATCATTCTTTTAAGGTTGACGTGATTGTGGATTCTTATGTACAACATTTGGAGGATGTCTCTTTATCCTTAGAGGAGATATGTGAGTTTTTCCATCTTTTTCTACATTCATCTCCACTAGATATTGGAGTACCTTTTTCAGCAGTGTGGACTAGTACACTTGATTTGGAGAGGGAAACTTTCAACATCGACATGGGGACACTTGAGTAGTTTTTTAGAGACTCCACACATCTTGAGTTTTTTTTCTACCTCTTCCCTTCATGATTGTGAAGACTTAATGGATAAACCTTTGTTTTTTTTTCTTCCCAAGGGGAGGAATGTTGTTCGATGTTCATGGAGTAGTTTCTTCATTCAACATCGAGCTTCTACCATTGATGCATATTTTACATTGAGGGGGGCTACTTGGTCTCTCTAGTTCTCTCATATGAGGGGCACTTTTTCCTCACATGGGGTTTTGTCCTTCACATACTTCTTTAAGAGTTTTCTTGTATATATTCATCTCTCTTTTGGGGGGGAGTTTTTTCCCATGTGGTTTTCTCCCTTTTTTTGTTTGTGAGAGATTTATTTGCATTGGTTTGATTGCAGCTCATTTGTACATGGGTACCTACCATGCCCTACTAGCTGGGATCCATCTTGCATTGTTAGCTTAAGTGCATGCCCATAAGATGCTCTTAAGGGGAGGGGGGGGGGGGGGTGTTGGTGTATTTATTTATTCATATAGGATATAATTACACCTTACTTAAGTTGACCTAGGTAAATGCATAATATCATAGTTTTCATATGAGACACTTAGGGATGTGCATCTCTTAGCCTTGCCTTTATAAGAATGCTTATCTACATTGTATGTAACTTTTATGATCTCTTTTGCATATATTTAGAATACTATTTTATTCTCTCTCTCTCTTTTTATTGTGATATCTTTTGGTCTCTTTGATCTTGGTTTCTTCAAGCATAATCTCACAATAATGATCTTCATATTATCAAGCAAGTGCACCTCATCATTTATGTGTTCTAATGCCTAGGGAAGTTCTTTCATCAATATCTCTTTCCATTATTCATGTGTAATGAGTGAGTTTTCATCACCGTGGAGGATAGTAGGGAGGCTCTCCATGTCTTCTTTTTCTTGATAGTTCATATCTTCCACAAGTTCCTATTGGTATTCCTGATGTCTGGAAAGAAACCTCTTAATTCTTTTTGAATCTTCAGAAGTTATATGATCCTTAAGCTTAAGTTCTTCCACCTTTTCTTTTATTCTAACTGCAAGTTTGATGTGTTCTTTGTGAGCTCTAAAAGTAACTGCATATGTACTCCAATAATATTTAGAATAAAACATCATTTCATTGAACCTGTGGGTGACCAACTTTGCAATCATATAGTATACAATCTTATTTTCTTGTTGACTTTTCCCCTTAATCTTCTTTTCAATCTTCTCTACCATGTATCTCCAATAGTTTGCATCTTGCAATGCCTGGACAATCTGCTGCTCATGTTCAAATGAGAACTCCCCCTTTTTAGTAATTGATTTCATTCTTTCTTCATTCTACAATCTTATTTCCTCTGATTGTTAATATTTCATTTTATAGATATCTCTTTCCCTAACCAATTGTTTTATCTATGCCTTATTGAACTTTACAACATTAATATTTAAATTTGCAAAAACTTAAGGGCCCGTCTCTCCAATCCTTTGCACCATTATGTGGTCGAAGACTTTATCATTGTCTACAAGAGTGGGCATTTTATCTTTTGGATAAAGTGCCCATTGTAACAGGGCCTTTCGATCAAGAACATATCCTGAGCCATAGTATATCCTATCCACATCTTTAGGTAGAATTTTCTTCTTTATGTTTTGATTCTTTACAAAACTATCAAATACTATGGATGTGTTGGATATTGTTGCTGCTAGGATATGTTGTTGTCATTGATGTCAACATATTCCTGTGTTTTGGTGCTCTAGTGAATACATAGAGTTGATCTGTTTGGTTTATCTATTTGGGATGTTGAATCAACTAGAGATACTTCATTCTTTATTGGTTTCAGTTATCCAAAAGTTTACTTGATCATATCATTTGATCTGGATTGAGGTTTTGGTTTTCTTGTTCAATGGTTAGTAGAGTTTGGTATTTGATCCTTTGTGCTCCAGTACGATCACGTCTTTGGTTGTGGATTTGGGAATGTTTGGGATGTTCATGTGTATCTTAATTTCAGATGGTTCGTGATTTGGTTCTCCACAAGTTATCATTCTAGTCCGAATTGTTGTTGTTAAGTGTTCTTGAGTGTCAACGTATTGATCGATGAAGATTTGATTAAATGGTGTTGGTTCAGTTATTGGGGATGGTTATAACATGCTTGTTGGTGTTTCCTGATCATGTCCTTTTATTTTGGTGTTCTACATTGACCATTGTGCACATTATTGAAGATCTTATGGGTTCGGTGATGTTCTTTGTTTTATGTGGTATTTTCGCTGGTGTAGTGTGTTGCGATTGATCTTGCAAGATTTTTGGTGGTGTTGCATGTATTGGCATATTGGTGCCATATCTGATGATGATAATAATGAGGAGATTATTATCATATGGAGATGTTGATGAGATGAGAAGATAACCGATAAATTTATTGTTGTCAGAACCAGTAAAATAATTTGATGGAGATTGTTGGCTAGATGATGATGATATAGTTGTAAGTTGTTTGATGAATTTATTTGTGTTGTCATTGATGGAAACCATGTTTTCGGAGTCATCTAATTCATCTAGGCCTACCAGTAAATCCTAACTGGTAGAGGAATGTGTTAGACAACAAAACTACTAAGTTGTAGTATATCGGTGAGCAGGAACAGTGCGATTATCAAGACACCGGTATGGATGATTGGTGATGAGTTGGATATTGTAGTGTGGAATATTTTTTGTGACATTAGAATGAGTCTATGATTACAACCGCATCAACAAATTCAGTATATTGAGTGAGTTATGATTGACTGTCATAAAATCTGTGAAGAAGAATGTATACCGGTAACAAATATTTAATTGATAATTATTTTTGGTTTGGCGGTGGATCTTATCATGTTAATAACTTATTGATGACGTGTCAAAAACCATATGTGATGATAAGATTGCATTTAAGCACATACAAGGATCGAATTTATTGGGAAACAACAAAGTGCTTAGTAGAATGTGACAAGGGTTTGATTGCTTATCAAATCGATGTGCGGTGATGAGTGGTGATCATTCAACAGTTGGAATTGTCTAGAATTTTTTTTAATGATCTGTAATGATCTAAAATGTAAATTCATTGTATTTTGAATGTGGTTAGGGTTATGTAACCAACCTAGTTGAAAAGTATATTTAGGTTGAGTTTGACAAGAGATTTTGTGTTGGTGAGTTGAGAAGAAGAGTGTGCCAAACTAGATTGAAGAGCCTACATGTGAGAAGCATAATTGAGATGAAAAGGGTCTATATAAGCAAGCAAGGAAGTGTTGAGACTAGATCGTTTACTTGTTGTTCCCTAACAGTTACAATAGTTTGAAATCCTTTAACCGGGTAGATCCTAACAGGTCTCATTTGTAAATCCCTTGATCGGGTGGCTCAATAAATTGAGTTTAAAATCCTCTAACAAGGTTACTCCTAATAGGGTAGAGCTCCTCATAGGGCTAAGGTTGAAATCCCTTCACCGGGTGACTCCTAACAGGGTCTTCTCTTAACTGGGCATATTGTAAATCTCCTAACCAGGCTAGGCATTTAACTAAGTGCATTTCGAAAGAGTGCAAATATTTTGTGGGTGCTAATTCCCATAGTGGTTTTTCGCATTTGGGTTTCCACGTGAAAAATATTTGTGTTCATGTGGTGATGCATTGTTGATGTGTGGATTTGATATCATCACTTTATTTGCATGTTGATGAACACTTAAGTGAATAGTTTGATAAATCAGTTTAAAGGACTATTTGAGTAGTTACCTATTGGCATGATTGGCATAATTGATGAAGATGAGGTGATGTAGTTGAAGACTGATGACTGAACCGGTAGAGGATAGAAGACTATTTGTGATGAAGAGATTGAGATTTTGTGATTAGATGACTTGATCAGTTATTTGTGTTGTCATTAATGGCAACTGATGTTAAATAATGTTAACTGATGTTTCCTGATGTTTGGTTTGTCCACTAAGTGATTTAGTCTACCGGAGACAGGGTTTACCGGCAATATACAGAAGACTGTGAAATATGACTTTAACCGGTATATGAAGATATGTTTTACTTGAAGCGGATGATTGGTGATTTGCGGTTTGGAATAGAAGATTTTATCATGGAAATGAGTATTTGACTGGAACTGCATCTTGTGATCACTATCAGAAAGCATGTTTCTAATTCCTGATGAATTTTTGGTAGGGTTTTAGTAGGGTTTTAGAACCGGTGAAGAAATCATCAAATCGGTAATGATTTTTGGTATGGCAGTGATCGACATCAAGTCTACATCTTGATGATTACATGACACAAACTGTATGAAGTGTTTGAAAGATGTTTTGACACATTCAGAGAGCAAATTTCTTGGGAATGTGCAAATTGCTTAGCGAAATGAGCTAAGGGTTTGACTTTGTACCATATCGACTTGCTGTGATGACTTATGATCATTCAATAGTTTATATTTATTGTAATTGATTATAATGATCCATATGATGATTTGTAATGAGTTGTAAAGATATATAATTATCTATAATGTAATTTAGGGTTTAGTGGCCAACCTAGTGGAAAGAATTATTTATGTTGGCTTAGTTGATGTTCATTGTGTCGGTGGTCTTAGAGAAGAGTGTGAAGCTGCACCAGAGAAGAGTGATATCTTCCTGAGAGTTGCAGATAATGGAGCATAACTGGATCTGATTTAGCAAGCTAAGAAGTGCAAGTAACATATCAATTTTTCACTATTGTTTCCTAATAGTTGCAGCAGATTAAATCCCTTAACTAGGTAGGTCTTGACAGGCCTTAATCTTGTAAATCCCCTAATAGGGTAGCTCTCAAAAAGAGTGTAAATCCTCTCATGAGGTTGATCCTAAGAGGTCATTAAGCTTCTAACCGAGATGTACATCCAAATCCCTTAACCGGGTGACTCCTAATAGGGTCTGCTCCTAACAAGGCGTATTGTACGCTCCTAATAGGGCTAAGCTCCTAACAAGGTGTACTTCAAAAGAGTACAAATTTTTGAGGGTACTAACTCCCACTGTGGTTTTTTCCCTATTTGGGTTTCCATGTCAAAAATATGGTGTTCATGTGTGGAATTATTTTCATGTGATGTTATTGATTATATTTAGTTTATTAATTATTTCTAAATACACCGGTTATAGAAGTTTATCAGAGATTTATCAGTTTTTACCGGCACTGTTTAATGAATTGGAATATGTGGTAAATGAAGTTAGATTTTTTGTAAGTTTGATTTGGGTTTAAAGTTTCAAAATGGTGTTAATACTGATTCACCCCCCTCTCAGTATTAACCGGATCTTCATAGAATTAACATTACCGATACTAGTTTTTGAAGTATTATCTGAGTTGTTTACCTACTGATTTACCCCCCCTCTCTGTAGCTATTGGATTGTCATAATAATAATTGGTATCAGAGCACTAGGTCCTCTTTGTGTAGAAGCTTAACTGCTTGAGGTAAAGATCTGAGATGATGAAGATGGAGGGTCCTAAGTTTACAAAGGATAAGTACAAAATTTGAAGCAACAAAATGAAGATCTACATAAAAGGAATGGGGAAATAGTTTTGGTTGCATGTTGAAAATCAGTATTCACCTCCTACCGGTGCACTGATTGTAGATCAGCTTAAGGAACAACAAGAGAATATTCAAACATTGGAAGCCATTGTAAGTACACTTTTTAATTCTGAGTATATTGATGTCCATGGTCTTGAAACAACTTATGAAGTTTGGGAAAAGTTGAAGTTGATTTATGGTGGAGGTGAGCATGTGCAAAAAGCTAAAGAGGAAAGACTTAGAGGCAAGTCTGATGACATAAAGATGATGGAAGGTGAGAACATCACCTAGTATGGATAGAGGATAAAAGATGTAGTTGGAGGAATCAAAAGTGTTGGTGGAACCATAAATGAAGACAAAGTGGAAAGTAAAATGCTATGAACCTTATTGCCTACTTATGCTATTAGAGTATCTACTATCCAAGAATTGAGGTGAGTCAGCAAAGATAAAGTTATAGTTGATTCTTTGATAGGCAAGCTTACTTCTTTTGAGTTGAATAGCTTTGAAAATAGTGTACCTAAAGTAGAATCTACTTTTAAAGCATCAATATCTAATGCACCGGTAAGAAAAGGAAAGGATGTCTATAGGTCAAGTCAACATGGTGGTGGTAATGAAGAAGTGAATGGTGAAGATAATTTGATGGAAATTGAGGCTTTATTGGCAAAGAAAATTCCCAGAGGCACCGATAAGTACAAAGACAATCTTCCTCTTAAATGTTTCTCATGTAACAAGATATGACATATTGCTGCTAATTGTCCTAACAGTGATCAGAAGGAAAATTTTAGAAGGTTTAAAGGAAAAGGTAAGAAACAATGCTATGTTGTAGTTGATGAAGGTGTTACCAATGAGGAATCTGAGGATGAAGGTAATGAGGAAATTGTTTTTGTAGTAGTTAAGGAAGATCTCTCTAACAATAAATATTTAGTGTCTCATATTGACAATAGTGATGAGTGGGTCATTGATAGTGGTTTCTCACATCACATGACCAGTGACAAGAACAAGTTCATCTCACTTGAAGAATTTGATGGTGGAGTAGTGAGATTCGGCAACAATTTACCATGTATGGTAAAAGTTAAAGGTTCTATTTCTTCAAATGGAAAAAGTAATGCTGATGATGTTTATTGGGTTGAAGGATTGAAGCATAACTTGTTGAGTGTTGGTTAGCTGAATGATGAAGGTTATCATCTTGATTTTAAGAATGGAGTGTGTAGGACTTTAGGATGCAAAGGAGAATTGATTGCTACCGATAAACAAACAAAAGGTAACTTATTCCATCTAAATACTAATGTTAACAATTGTTTGGTTGCTAAAGTTGAAGACAGATGGTTATGGAATAGAAGATTTTGTCATGTGAATTTTGATAATTTGGTTAAGGTCAGGAAGTCAAGTATGGTTAGAGGTATGCCACAACTAGTTAAACCAGACAATGTGATTTGTAAAGAATGTCAGTTGG